>NW_016963955.1:0-224 GCF_001483705.2 Eufriesea mexicana
AGGCCTTTTCAAAATCTATAACCTGTTATAGCTTGGAGGATAGATCGCCTAACGCCTTCAATCCAATGGCAAGTGCAGCCATCTACTTGCCAGAGAATATGCCTATTCACGATCTATAATCCGTTATAGCTTGGAGATTAGGTCGCCTAACGGCTACAACCAATGGCAAGTACAGCCATCTACTTGCCAGGGAATTGGTCTATCCAAAATCTATAATCTGTTGT
>NW_016963956.1:0-643 GCF_001483705.2 Eufriesea mexicana
CTTTTTCGACTAATATCGTGGTGAGCGAATTTTGATGCATAAATATGGACGACAGATTCTATTGGCATGCTATAGCCATTGCAATACAATAGAATCTGACAGGAATATTCAATTTTATTGACATTTTCGACTAATATCGTGATGATTTAACTTTGTTGCATAAAGAAGGAGGAAAGATGCTGTTGGCACGCTATAGCCATTGCAATGCTATAAAATCCGAATGGAAAATTCAATTTGATTGACATTTTCCACGAACATCGTGGCGAGCGAATTATGATGCATAAATAAGGAGGAATGATTCTATTGGCATGCTATAGCCATTGCAGTGCTATAGAATTTGACCTGAAAATTCAATTTTATTGCCATTTTCGGCTAATATCGTGGTGAGTTAATTTTGTTGCATACGCAAGGAGGAAAGATTCTATTGGCATGCTATAGCCATTGCAATGGTATAGAATCTGACTGGAGAATTCAATATTATTGACGTTTTCGACTAATATCGTGGTGAGCTAATTTTGTTGCATGAATAAGAAGGAAAGATTCTATTGGCATGCTATAGCCATTGCAATGCAATAGAATATGTCTGGAAAATTCAATTTTATTGCCATTTTCGGCTAATATCGTGGTGAGTTAATTTTGTTGC
>NW_016963957.1:0-489 GCF_001483705.2 Eufriesea mexicana
CTGCGTTGCTCTAAAAGCGACTGCCTGAGTCTGTGGAGGCCAGCAATAGCGGTCCTGGCAAGTACTGCTGATATTGGTCACGACTGGATGGGTTAGGTTAGGTTAAGTATCAGTAGTATGTCTTTGACTTTTGTGCAGTTCGGAGGATTTCTGCGCTATACTGAGCTCGAACATGTTCAACTTGGCGCTGGGCATGCCAGCAGCTTCCTTTTCGACACGATAGGATGAGTTGGGCTTCGTTAGACTACGTTAGGCTTTGTCAGATTAGATTAGGGTATCTTTGACTTTCGTGCCGTGCACATCAGTGCGGCGGACTTCTGGCCTCTCCTGTGCTCTACTTTGACTTTTGTGTTATGCGATGCCATTCGGTGTATTTCTGCGCTCTACAGTATTCGAATATGTTTTGCTTGGCCCTGGAGCGCCACCAACATAGGTCTCGTATCGCCAGGTTAGATAACCTAGGCTTGTTTTGGATAGGCTTGGTTAGGA
>NW_016963958.1:0-588 GCF_001483705.2 Eufriesea mexicana
GAAAATGTCAATAAAATTGAACTTTCGAGCCAGATTCTATAGCATTGCGACGGCTATAGCAAGCGAATTGAATCTTTCTCCTCATATACGCAAGGAAGTTAGCTCACCACGATGTTAGTCGAAAATGTCAATAAAATTGAACTTTCGAGCCAGATTCTATAGCATTGCGACGGCTATAGCAAGCGAATTGAATCTTTCTCCTCATATACGCAAGGAAGTTAGCTCACCACGATGTTAGTCGAAAATGTCAATAAAATTGAACTTTCGAGCCAGATTCTATAGCATTGCGACGGCTATAGCAAGCGAATTGAATCTTTCTCCTCATATACGCAAGGAAGTTAGCTCACCACGATGTTAGTCGAAAATGTCAATAAAATTGAATTTTCCAGGAAGATTCTATAGCGTTGCAATGGTAATAGCACGCCGATAGAAGCTTTCCTCCTTATTTATGCAAGAAAGATAGCTCACCACAATATTAGCCGGAAATGTCATGAAATTGAGTTTATCAGCCATATTCTAGTGCATTGCAATAGATATAGCACGCCAAAAGTATCTTTCCTCCTTACCTATGCAAGGAAGATAGCTCAC
>NW_016963959.1:0-729 GCF_001483705.2 Eufriesea mexicana
AGAAAAGTTGTAGCTGTCCTGACCGAGCTTACACTGACCCAACCTAACCAAACGTAACATGACACAAAATTTCTTGCCGAGATCGTGCAGAGGACACTATCGCTGACCTTCCCAGAGTCACGCTGAAATCATTAGAGCACTGTATGGCGCAGAAATCCACGGAATTGCAGTGTAGAGCTCAAGAGTTATGGCTATCCTAACCAAACATAGCCTAATCCAGCCTAAAGGAACGTAAAGTGCCTCAACATAAAGTGCCGAGACCACTATTGCTGGCATTCCAAGAGCCAAGCTCAAAACATTAGAGCAGAGTAGGACGCTGGAATCCACCTAACAACGTACTATAGCGTTATAGTCAAATCTACCCTCTCCTAACTTAGCCAAAGGTAACATAAACAAACGTAAACTATCTAAACCTAACCTGCAGCGACCGCTACTGCTGCATCCCCGAAGCCAAGCAGAACACATTAGCGGAGAGTAGAACGCAGAAACCCATAGAGTTGCAGCGATCATCAGATGGTCGAAGCTACACAAACCTAACCCAAATCAACAGAACAGATCCAAACCTAACTCAACCTAACGTTCACACACCGCCTTTGCTGCCCTCTCCAGAGCAAAGCAGGACATACTAGAGCACAGTAGACTGCAGGAGTGCACCGAATAACAGTCTGGAGGACAAAAGTTAAGGCTATCCTAACAAAACTTAGCATAACCCAAACTAACCTAACGTAA
>NW_016963960.1:0-586 GCF_001483705.2 Eufriesea mexicana
CATGTTAGGTTTAGTCAGGTTACGTTTGACTACGTTACATTTGGCCAGGTTCGGATAGGATAGTTTTAACTTTTGTGCTCTACACATCTATGCGGAGGATTGCTAGGCTCTGCTGTGCTCTATTATGTTCTGCTTGGCTCTGAGGAGTACAGCAATCAGGATCTCGTCACATTAGGTTGAGTTAGGTAACGTTTGATTACGTTACGTTTGGCAAGGTTAGGATGGGATAGCTTTGACTATTGTGATATATGCTGCGAGTATATGGATTTTTGCGCTCTGCTGTGCTCTAGTATGCTCTGCTTGGCTCTGGGGGGCCAACAATGGTGCCCTCGGGCGTCACGGTGAGTTCGGATTCGTTCGGTTATGTTACGTTTGGTTAGGTTTGGATATTGTTACTCTGACTTTTGTGCTGTACAATATGGATTTCAGCGTAGTACCCTACTCTAATATGTTCTGTCTGGCGCTGGGGAGAGCAGCAACAGAGGTCTCGTTAATTTAACGTGAGTTACGTTACGTTTGGTTACTTTACGTTTGGTTAGGTCAGGATATGATATAACCAGACTCTGGTACTGTACAATGCACTGCG
>NW_016963961.1:0-1134 GCF_001483705.2 Eufriesea mexicana
CTCGTCTGTCTAGGTTGAGTTTGGTTACATTCGGTTAGATTACGTTTGCTTGGGTTAGGTCCGAATAGCATTGTCTTTCTTGGCATAGACTGTTACACGGTGGATTTCTGCGCTCTGCAGTGCTCTACTGTGCTCTGCTCGAATCTGAGGTGGACAGCATTAGCGGTCGTGACGCAAGAGATTGAGATATGTTAAGCTTTGTTATCCCAGGTTGGTGTAGGTTTGGTTATGACGGCTTTGACTTTCGTGCTACACACTGCTACTCGGTGGGCTTCTGGTATCCACATTGCACTACTACACTCTGTTCGACTCTGGGCAGGCCAGCAGTTGTGGCCGTAACACGAAAGGTTGGGTCAGGTTACGTTTGGTCAAGTTAGATTCGGTTAGGATGGGATGTTAGCACGGACTTTTGTGTCTAACACTGACATTCGGCAAATTTCTGCGCTCTAAACTGCCCCAAATATGCGCTGCTTTCCTCTGAGGAGGCCAGCAGTGGTGGACTCGCCAAGTTAGGCTGGGTTACTCTTCGTTCGGTTAGGTTAGGCTGGGTTAGGTTAGGTTAGGATATCTATGACCCTTGCGCTGCACACTGCAATCCTCTGCACTACTTTGATCTACTGCGCTCTATGATATTCTGCTTGCATGCGGGGAAGCCAGCTATAGTGGCCGCGACACGTTGTGTTTAGGTATTCAACGTTTGGCTTGGGTCGGTTAGGTCTGGCTTGGTTAGGATTGCTTTGACTCTTGCGCAGGACACTGCTATTCGTTGCACTTTTGCGCTCTACTGCGATCTAATATTCTCTGCTTGGCTATGGGGAGGCCAGCAGCAGTGGTCTCGAAACGTTAGGCTGTGCTATGTTGTGTTTGCTTATGTAACTCTTGGCATTGTCGGGATAGAATAGCTTTGACTTCTGTGCTATACACCGGTACAGAGTGAATTTCAGCTCTCTACTGTACTCCCATATATTCTGCTTGGCTCAGGCGTGACCAGCATCTGTGGTCCTGACAAGTTAGGTTCAGCATGGTTACGCTTGGTTAAGTTACGTTTGGATTATTTTCGGTAGGATGGCTTTGTCTTCTGCGTTATACACTGCTATTCGGTCGATTCCTGCGCACTGCATTGCTGCACTAGCA
>NW_016963962.1:0-1050 GCF_001483705.2 Eufriesea mexicana
GATGGATGGTTTGGTGGATGGATGTATGGATGGACAGATGTATGGATCGATGGACGGATGGATCGGATGATGTGTGGATGGACGAATGTATCGAAGGTTGGACGTATGGATGGATGGAAGTGCGGATGGACGGAGGTATGGATGTATGAATGTATGGATGGATGGATCTATGATTGGATGGATTTATGGATTGGTGGATGAATGGATTTATGGATGGGTAGATGGAGGGACGTATGCGTGTATAGACGTACGTGTGGGTGTATGCATGTATGGATGTATGTATGTATGGATGAACGAATGTATGGATGTACGAATGTAAGGATGTACGGATGTACGGATGTATGGATTTATGGATGTGTGTAAGATTGGATGTGTGTAAGTATGCATGTATGGATGTATGTATGCATGAATCAATGGATGTAAGAATGTATGGTTGTATGCATGTATGGATGTATGGATGTGTGGACGTATGGATGTATGAGTGGATGGATGTATGGTTGAATGGATGCATGGATGTATGTATGGATGCATGTATGGATGTATGTATGGTTGTACGAATGGAAGGATGTATGGATGTATGGATCTGTGGATGTATGGTTGTTTGGATGGATGGATGTATGGATGGATAGATGTATGCATCGATGGGTGTATGGATGGATGGATGTATGGTTCGTTGGATGTATGGATGGGTGGATGTATGGATGGATGGATGGATGGAAAGATGGATGTATGGATGGATGTATGTATGGACGAATGGTTGTTTGGATTGTTGGATGTATGGATGGATTGAGGCATGGATGGACGGATCTACGGAAGTATCGATGTATTGATGTATGGCTGTATGCATGTATGGATGTATGGATGGATGGATGTGTCGGATGATGGACGTACGAATGGGTACATTTATGGAAGTATGGATGTGGGGATGTATGGATGAATATATGTATGGATGGATGGATGTATGTTTGGAACGATATATGGATGGGCGGATGGATGGATTGGTGGATGGATGTATGGGTGGATAGATGTATGGACCGATAGACGTATGGG
>NW_016963963.1:0-265 GCF_001483705.2 Eufriesea mexicana
TGCTATAGAATCTGTTAGGAAAATTCATTTTTATTGACATTTTCGACTGATATCGTAGTGAACTAACTTTCTTGCATAAATAAGGGTGAAATATACTGTTGGCCTTCTATAGCCACGGTAATGCTCTAGAATCTGTCTGGAAAATTCAAATTTATTGACAATATCGGCTACTATCGTGGTGATCTAGCTTTCTTACATATAGAAGGAAGAAAGGATCTACTGGCGTAGTATAGTCATTGCAATCGTATAGAACCAGGCTGGAAAA
>NW_016963963.1:281-590 GCF_001483705.2 Eufriesea mexicana
ATTTTCGGCTAATATCGTGGTTACCTAACTTTCTTACACAAATAAGGATGAAATATATTATTGGCGTGCTATAGCCATGGCATTGCTATAGAATCTGGCTGGAAAATTCAATTTTATTGACATTATCGACTACAATCGTAGTGACCTCACTTTCTTGCATATATAAGGCGGAAATATTCTACTGGCGTACTATACTCATTGCAATCCTATAGAACCAGCCTGGAAAATTCAATTTTATTGGCATTTTCGACTAATATCGTCGTGAGCTAACTTTCTTGCGTAAATAAGGAAGAAATATTCTATTGACGC
>NW_016963964.1:0-544 GCF_001483705.2 Eufriesea mexicana
GATGTCAGAGACTTTTGCGCTATACACCGCTATTCGGTGGATTTCTACGCCATACATTGCTCTGGAACAATCTGCCCGACTCACGGGAAGTCAGTAATAGTTGTCTCGTCACGTTAGGTTGAGTCAGGTTACGTTCGGTTAGGTTAGGTTAGGTCAGGTTAGGTTAGGATATCTTAGACTTTTGTGCTATACACTTCAATGCGGTGCACTTCTGCGCTCTACTGTGCTCTGGTATGTTCAGCTTTGCGAAATGCCGACTACAGTGTTCTAGTCACGTTAGTTTGGATTCTGTTGCGCCTGGTTATGTTATGGTTGTTCAGGTTAGGATTGGACAACTGTCACTTTTGCACTATACACTTATATTCGGTGGATATCTTCGCTCTACTGTGCTCCGCCATTCTGTGCTTGTCACTGTAGGCGCCATGGGTTGTGGTCGCGGCCGATAAGTTGTGATATGTTATGCTTGGTTCGTTAGGTTTGTTGGGCTTGGTTAGTATAGCTCTGACTTTTGAGCTATACTCTGCTATTCGGCCGATTCCTGCGT
>NW_016963965.1:0-1138 GCF_001483705.2 Eufriesea mexicana
TAACCCAAACAAACATAACCAAACCATACGTAGCGTCAATCAGCCTAACGTACCGAGACCATTTGTTCTGGAATCTAAAGGGTCAAGCAGAGGATATTAGGGCGAAGTAGAGCGCAGAGAGCCACCATTTAGCAGTGTATAGCTGAAAAGTCAAAGATAACCTAACCTAACCTGTCCTAACGTAACCTAATGGAACATAGAAGAACTAAAGCTAACGTGCGGCGACCACTATTGCTGGCCTCCGCAGACTCAAGCGGAATACGTTAGCGGAGAGTGGAACGCAGAGACCCATGCAGTAGCTGTGTATATCTGAAAAGACAAAGCTACACAAGCCTAACCCAAATCAACGTGACATAACCAAACAAAGCCTGACTCAATCTAACGCGCAGACATCCCTATTTTTGCCAACCCCAGAGCCAAACACGACACACTAGAGCGCAGTGGAACGAAGAACTCCACCGAGTTGCTATGTTTGCGCACAAAAGTTGAACCTATCCTGACCAAACATAGCCTAAGCCAACGTAACCGAACGCAACGTGCCTCAGCACAACGTGCGGAGACCGCTATTGTTGCCCTCTCCAGAGCCAAGCATGACATGCTAGAGCTCAGTGGATCACAGAAATCCACCGAAAGGCAGGGGGGGTGGTTGATTAGGATATCTTAAACTTTTGTGCTATAAACTGCAATGCTTTGGAATACTGCGGTCTACTGTGCTCTAGTATACTCTGCTTGGCTCTGAGGAGGCTAGCAATTGCGGTCTCGGCACGTTAGGTTGAGTTAAGCTTCCTTTGGGTATGTTAAGTATGGCTATGTTGGAGTAGGGTAACTTCGACTATTGTGCCGTGCACTGGGATTGTATAGATTTCTGCGTTCTAGTCGCCTCTAATTTGTTCAGCACGGCGATGAGGAGGACAGCAACAGTAGACTCGGCATGTTAGGTTTAGTTAGCCTACGTTTGGTTAGTATATCTTAGTGCAGGTTGGGTTAGCGTTTCTCTATCTTTAGTGCTATACACAGCTATTTGGTGGCTTTCTGCGCACACTGTGCTTCAGCATATTCTGTTTGTCTCTGCGGGGGCCAGCAATCATGGTCTCGGCATGTTAGGCTAAGTTAGCTTACGTTCGTTTGTATTACGTTT
>NW_016963966.1:0-925 GCF_001483705.2 Eufriesea mexicana
AGGCAAGCAATAATTCTCGCCACAAGTTAGGTTGAGATAAGTTACGCTTGGTTAGGATAGGTTAGTCAGGGTTAGGTCAGGACGGGTTTGACTCTTCTGCTTTATATTGTCATTCAGCACCTCTACGCACCACCAATATTTTTCGTTTGGCGATGGGGACGCCAGCAATAGTGGACACGTCTCGTTAGGTTTGGTTAGTCTACGTTTGGATACGTCAGGATGGGTCAGGTTGTGTCAGGATATCCATGACTTCCGTGCTATACAGCGCTATTTGGAGGCTTTCTGCGCTCGACTGTGCTCCAATATATTCTGCTTGCTTCTGCGGAGGCCAGAAATAGAGGCTTCGGCTCGTTAGGTTTGGATATTCTACGTTCTATTAGGTTAGGTTCGGTCAGGTTAGGTTTGGATGTTTTCGACTTTTGTGCAATGCAATGCTAAACGGTGGCTTTCTACTCTGCACTCTACTGTGCACTAGTATAGCCTCCTTGGCTCTGGCGAGGCCAGCAATTGTGGCCTCGGCTCGTTAGGTAAAATTATACTGCGTTTGGCTATATTACGTTTGGATGGGTTAGGATAATGTTGCTCTGACTACTGCGCTGTACACTACTATTAGGTGGATTTCTACGCACTACGTTGCTCTACCATTCTCTGCTCGACTCTGCCGATGCCCGTAATGGCTGCCTCGGTCCATCGTATTGAGCTAGGCTGCGTCTGGCTACGTTACTTTAGTTTGGTTTAGGTTTGGATAGCTTTGACTTTCGCGGTATACACTGATATTAAGTGGACTTCTACGCTCTGCTGTGCCATACTATAATCTGCTTGGCAGTGGTGAGTCCAGTAATAGTGGTCGCGGCACGTTAGTTTGAGTTAGGCTACGTTGGGTTAGGTTCTGTTCGTTCGGGTTGGGTTTGGGAAGCTTAGGCTT
>NW_016963967.1:0-536 GCF_001483705.2 Eufriesea mexicana
TATGTTAGGATAGGGTAGTTTCGACTTTTGTGCTATACACAGATGCTCGGTGGACTTCTGCGCCCTGCTATGCTCTAGTATAACCTGCTTGTCACTGGCGAGTGCAGCAACAGTGGTCTCGGTACGTTAGGTTGTGTTAGGCTATGTTTGGTTATGTAATGTAGGTTTCAGTTAGGCTTACGACTTTTCCGATATACACTGCGATTACATGAATTCCTGCGGTCAACTGTCCACTAGTGTGTTCCGATTGACTCTGTGTAGGCCAGAAATAGTGGTCGCGGCACGTCAGTGTAAATTAGGATACGTTCGGGTATGTTACGATTATGTAGGTTAGGAGAGGATAGCTACGCCTTTAGTGCTGTGGTCTGGTATTATGTGGATTTCTGCGCCCTTGAGTGCTCAAATATTTTCAGCTTCTCTCTGGCAAGGCAATCGATTCTGGATTCGGCACGTATGATGTGCCAGATTAGCTACGGTCAGGTTGGGTCGGGCAAAGTTTGGTCGGGATAGCTTTAACTTTTGCGGCGTACACTGCC
>NW_016963968.1:0-526 GCF_001483705.2 Eufriesea mexicana
AGGCCTGGGTATATATAACTTTTGTGCTATACACTGCGATTCTATGGACCTCTGCGCCCGACACTCCTCTAGTAACTGCTGCTCGACTCTGTGGATACCAGCAATAGTGGCCGGGTTACGTTAGGTTGAGTTATGTTACGTTTGGTTATGCTAAGACAGGGTATATTAGGATAGTGTAGCTTTAACTTCTGTGCTATACGCTATTATTCGGCGCACTTCTGCGCTCCAGTGTGCTCTAGAATGTTCTGCATGGCTATGGTGTGGCCAGGAATAGTGTTCTCGTTACGCTAGGTTTATTTAGGTTACGTTTGGTTAGATTAGGCTGGGTCGGGTTAGATTATGACATCTTCGACCTTTGCCCTATTCACTGCAATGCGGCAGGTTTCTGCGCTCTACTGTGCCATTCTACATTCTGCTGGTCCCTTTGATGGGCAGCAATAGTGGTCTCGTCATGTTAGGTTGCGTTAGGCTACGTTTGGTTATGTTACGTTTGACGGTTGAGATAGGCTGTCCTGACGTTTGCGCT
>NW_016963969.1:0-217 GCF_001483705.2 Eufriesea mexicana
ATTCGTTATAGCTTGGTGAATAGGTCGCCTTACGCCTTCAACTAATGGCAAGTACAGCCATCTGCTTGCCAGAGAATAGGTCGATTCAAAATCTATAATCAGTTATAGCTTGCTGAATAGGTCGCCTAACGCCTTCAACCAACTGCAAGTACAGCAATCCACTTGCCAGGGAAAGGGTCTATTCAAAATCTATAACCTGTTATAGCTTGGTGAACAG
>NW_016963970.1:0-293 GCF_001483705.2 Eufriesea mexicana
GCACTGCATTTGCTATAGTACGCCAAAAGGATCTACCCTCCTTACCTATGCACGGAAGTTAGCGCACAGCAATATTAGTGGATAATGTCAATAAAATTGAACTTTCCAGCCAGATTCTATAGCATTGAGACGCATTAGCAAGTGAATTGAAACTTTCCTCCTTATATATCCAGGAAAGTTAGCACACCACGATGTTAGTCGAAAATGTCAATAAATTTGAACTTTCCAGACAGATTCTGTAGCATTGCGACGGCTATATCACGCCAAATTGAATCTTGCCTCCTTATTTATGC
>NW_016963971.1:0-1296 GCF_001483705.2 Eufriesea mexicana
GCAGTAGTGGTCTCGGCGCGTTAGGTTCGGCTAGGCTACGTTTTCATGTGACAAGTGTGGTTACGTTAGGAGAGAATAGCTTTGGCTTTTGTGCCTCTCACTGCTTTTCGGTGGATTACAGCTCTCCACTGGGCTCTAATGTATTCTACTTGGCTCTGCGGTGGTCATTAACAGTGGCCGGGGCACGTTAGGTTGAGTT
Source organism: Eufriesea mexicana (assembly GCF_001483705.2). Classification (NCBI taxonomy): domain Eukaryota; kingdom Metazoa; phylum Arthropoda; class Insecta; order Hymenoptera; family Apidae; genus Eufriesea; species Eufriesea mexicana. Next base: position 200 of record NW_016963971.1, read on the forward strand.
ATGTTACGTCTGGCTATGTTAGGTTAGGCCAGGTTGGGCTGGGATATCCACGTCGTTTTTAGCATGCACAGCAATTCGGTGGGTTTCTGCGCTCTACATTGCACTACTATACTCTGCTCGACGCTGTGTGAGGCGTGAAGTAGCGTTCACGGCACGTTGGGTTGTGTCAGATTGCGTTTGGTTTTGTTAGGTTTGGCTAGGTTAGGTCAGTCACCTTCGCCTTTTTGTGCTTTTCAATGCCATTCGGTGGGTTTCTGCGCTCTGACGTGCTCTAATATGCTCTAATTGGCTCTGGAGAAGCCATGAATGTTGTTCCCGTCTGGTTATGTTGAGTTACACTACGTTCGGGTAGGTTTGGTTATTACATGTTATGTCATGGTATGTCTGCCTTATGTGCTGTATACTACAGTGCTCTGGATTTCTGCGCTCTGCTGAACTCTATAGTATCCAGCTTGGCTCTGGGCAGGCCAGCAATAGTGGTCTCGGCAGGTTGGGCTGAGGTGTGATACGTTCCGGTGTGTTTCGCTTGGTGAAGTCATGATACGTTAGTTTTGACTTTTGTGGTATACACTGCCATCTACGGATTTCCGCGACCTACAGCGTTCCAAAATTTTCTGCTTGGATCTGGGGACGACACAAATATTAGTCCCGGCACGTTATGTTCTGTTAGGTTACGTTTGGTTAGGCTTGGTAATGTTAAACTTCGTCAGGTTAACTTAGGCGTTCGTGGTATACACTGCTATTCGGAGGATTTCTGCGCTCTAATGTTCTCTAATATCCTTTGCTTGGCCCCACAGAGGCCATCAATAGCCGTAGCGGCACGTTCTGCTGAGCTAGAATAGGCACGGTTAAATTAGGGTAGGTCATGTCGGGTTAGTATATCTTTGACTTCAGTGCTATGCACTGCAATGCGTTGGTCGCCTGCGCTCTGCTGTGCTCTAGTATATTCTGCTTGGCTCTGGGTAGACCTGCAATATTTGCCTCATCGCATTATGTTGAGTTACACTACGTATGGTCAGGTTAGGAAGGACTGATTAGGATTCCTTTTTTCGTGCTATACACAGCTATTCTGTGGATTTATGCGCTCTACATTGCTC
>NW_016963972.1:0-509 GCF_001483705.2 Eufriesea mexicana
TGTTTGGTTTGGATGGCTACGACTTTTCAACCATACACCGGTTTCCTATGGATTTCTGCGCTCTACTCACATCTATTATGCTACGCTTGGCACTGTGGAGGTCCGCAATATTGGTCGCGGCACGTTAGCTTGGGATCGGTTACTTTTGGTTAGGTTAGGCTTGGTTGGGTTTGGTTATGGTAGCCTTGATATATGTGCTCAACATGGATATCCTATGGACCCGTGTGCTCTACTGTGCTTTACCATATTCTGCTCGTCTGTCGGCAAGCCGGCAATAGTGTTCGCGGCACATTAAGTTTAGTTACCGTACGTTTGGTTAGTTAGGTTAGGTATGGTTTGGTCCGGATATCTTTGACTTTTGTGCTTTTCGTTGCTGTTTGGTGGCTTTCTGCACTCTACTGTGTTCTACTATACTCTGTTCGACTCTATGGATGCCAGCAGTATTGGTCATGGCACGATAGGTTGTGTTAGGCTACGTTTGGTAATATTACGACTGATCAGGTTAGGAT
>NW_016963973.1:0-589 GCF_001483705.2 Eufriesea mexicana
GAACGTAGTATAACTCAACCTAACATGGCAAGAACACTACAGGTGGCATCCCCGGAGCCAAGCGGAATGGAGTAGAGCACTGTAGATCACGGAAATCCACCGAAACGCATTTTATAGCACGAAAAACGAAGCGGCCTATTCTAAGCCAGCCAAACGTAACACTTTCAAACGTAACCTAACACAAACTAACGTGCCAAGACCGCTACTACTGGCCGCCACAGAGCAACGCCGAGACCATTGGCGGACAGTAGATCGCAGAAATTCGCGGACAGCAGTGTATAGCACAAAAGTCTGTACAATCCTGTCCTAACCTCACCAAACGTGACACACCCGAACGTAGCACAAATCAACCTAACGTACCGCGACCACTATTGTTGGCCTCCCTAGAGTAGAGCAGAACGAGGGCGCAGGATTCCATGGAATCGCTGAGTATATTGTAAAAGTCATCTGTATCCAGACAGAACCCAAGCTAACGTAACCTAGCCATACGTAGCCTACGTCAGCGTAACGTGCCGCGGCCACTGTTGCTGGCCTCCCCAGAACCAAGAAAAAAACATTAGAGCGCAGCAGAGCACAGAAATCTACCACA
>NW_016963974.1:0-611 GCF_001483705.2 Eufriesea mexicana
TTGGCTTGGCTGGGTTGGGATACGTTTGGTTAGGATAGCTTAGAATTTTGTGCTGTACACTGCCATTCGATAGATACCTGTAAACTGCATTGCTCTATTATCATCTGCTTAGCCATGGGCAGGCCAGCAGTATTGGTCTCGGCACCTTACTCTGAGTTATTTTGCGTTTATTTATGCCACGATTGGCTAGGTTAGGATAGGATAGCTTAGACCTTTGAGCTCTCTACTCCTATTAGGTGCATTTCTGCGCTCTACATCGCTGTACTATACTCTGCTCGACTCTCAGTGGGCCAGCAATTGTGGTCGCGGCAGGTTAGGTTTGGTTGGATTACGCTTGGTTATGATAAGATACGTTGTGTTAGGTAACGATATCTTCTACTTTCGTGCTACACACTGCTGTTCTATGGACATCTGCGCGCTTCTGTGCGCTGTCACATTCTGCTTGTCACAGTGGACGCCAGGAATAGTGCTACGGGCATGTCCCGTTGAGGAATGTTACGGTTGGTTGGGTTATGTTTGGTTAGGTTAGGATAGGATAGCTTTGACTTTTCTGCTATTCACTGCTGTCCGGTGGACTTCCGCGCTCTACGTTGCTCTACTATACTCTGCTG
>NW_016963975.1:0-513 GCF_001483705.2 Eufriesea mexicana
CCAAACCAACCGTAACATAAACAAACGTAACCCCACTCAACCTAACGTGCCGCGACCACAATTACTGGCCTTCCCAGAGTCAAGCGGAACACCTTAGTGGCGAGTAGAATGCAGAAATTCGTACAATCGCAGTGTATATCGGAAAAGTGGAAGCTGCCCAAGCATAACCCATTCTAACAGATCATAACCGAACATAGCATGACTCAACCTGACGTGTCGCGACCGCTATTGCTGCCATCCCCAGAGCCAAGCAGGATATACTAGAGCACAGTATATCGCAGGAATCGACCGAATGGCCGTGTACAGCACAAAAGGTAAAGGAATCCTGATCAAACCTAGCCTCACGAAACCTAACCGAGCGTAACATGTCGCAACATAACGTGCAGAGGTCACTATTGCTGGCATTCCCAGACCCAAGCTGAAAATATTAAAGCACTCTAGGGAGCAGAAATTCGCCTAATAGCAGACCATAGCACTGAAGTCAAAGCTATCATCTCCTATCCTTGCCAAAGG
>NW_016963976.1:0-232 GCF_001483705.2 Eufriesea mexicana
TGTTTATGCAAGAAAGATAGCTCACCGGGGTATTAGTCGAAAATGTGAATAAAATTGTGCCTTCCAGCCCGAATCTGCAGAATTGTAATTGCTGTAGCAGGCCAAAGGGATCTTCCCACCTTACTTATACCAAGAAGTTGGCTCCCCACGATATTAGAAGGAAATATCAATAAAATTGAACTTTCCAGCCAGATTCTGCGGCATTGCAACGGCTATAGCAGGCCAAAAGTAT
>NW_016963977.1:0-1417 GCF_001483705.2 Eufriesea mexicana
CATCCATACAATCATACATGCACACATCCATAAGTCCATACATCCATACATCCATACAACCATTCGTACATCCATACATACATCCATACATACGTCAATACATCCATCCATCCATACATCCATCCACTCACACATCCAGCCATCCATACATCCATACATATAGAGATCCTTGCATCCATACATCACATCCGTACATTCGTACATTCACACATAAATACATCCATACATCCATAAATCCATCCATCCATACATCCACACATCTATCCATCCATACGTCCATCCACCAATCCATTCATCCATACATACATACATACATAAATCAATACATACACATATCGATCCATACAACCATACACACGTACATCCAGATATTCGTACATCCATACGTCCATACATCCATACATCCATACATCCATACATGCATACATCCATACATTCTTACATCCATACATTCATACATACGTACATCCATACATCCGTACATCCGTTAATCCATTCCTCAATCCATCCATGCATCCAACCATCCATCCAACCATTCATCCATACATACATCCATCAGTACTTCCATCTCAACATGCATCCATCCATCCATACTTCCACCCATCCATACATCCACCCATCCATACATTAATACATCAACACATCCATAAATCCATCCATCCATACATCCGTACAACCATTCATACATCCATACATAGATCCATACATACATCCATACATACATCCAACCATACATCCATCCACTGATACATCCAGCCATCCGTGCATCCATACAGATATACATCCATACATCGATACATCCATACATCCGAACATCCATACATTCGTACATGCGTACAGTCGTTGATCAATACATACATACATCCATACATGCATACATCCACACATACATCTACACACACATCCGTACATACGTTCATCCATCTACCCATCCATAAATCCAATCATCCACCAATCCATAAATCCATCCAATCATAGATCCATCCATCCATACATTCATACATCCATACATCCGGCTATCCTCACATCCATGCACACATACGCCCACCCTTCGATACATTCATCCATCCAAACATCATCCCATCCATGCGTCCATCGATCCATACATCTCTCCATACATACATCCATCCAAAAACCATCCATCCATCCATACAACCATACATACATCAATACATCCATCCATACATCCAGACATACATACATCCGTACATCCGTAAATTCGTACATCCATACGTCCATACATCCATATATACATACGTCCATACACGCATACCTCCATACATCCATACATCCTTACATCCATCCATCCATACATCTATCCATTCATACATCCAAACACTCACGCACCCATACTTCCAAAAATCCATCCATCCACACCTCCATCCATCCATACGTCCACCAATCCATACATCCATAC
>NW_016963978.1:0-615 GCF_001483705.2 Eufriesea mexicana
AAGACATCTTCTACTGTAGACCGTCCTACAAGCGCTAAATGTTTTTCACGTCTCATAGTCACATTTGCCACGCACATATACCTTCACGCAAACATTCTTCACAATTATACCAATTATGCTTTGACACCTACCATCACAATAATAACCTGAATTCAATACACATCAGAATCCTACGCATACCTGCTCCACTCATCCCAGCATATATATTTTCAAAAATGTATGCAACCAGTACCACAGCATTGATTACTCTAGGCTTGCTATGGAATTTACATCACAGGCCACCAAATTAATTATCCGGCGACAGTAGTGTTATCAAGGGTGTACTGAGTATTGTTTTCACACTTGCTAATGTCTAGAGCAATAATGAGTCAGTCTTTTGTCATTCGAGAATTGCAATAGAATAAAAATTATCACTGAACAGATTAATCTAATGGCTACAGTGCGCTATGTGAGGACGCAACGTTTGCAGTACTGGGGAATGTAAATGCCTTTAGCCAAAACCGTACCATACGTTGATTACACAAGACTAGCCTCGGTATTTACATCATCAATGAACAGATTAATACAACGGCTGGAGCACTGTGCTGATGGCTGTACTCAGTACTATTATGTCAA
>NW_016963979.1:0-216 GCF_001483705.2 Eufriesea mexicana
CGAAAATGTAAATAAAATTGAATTTTCCTGACCGCTTTTAAAGCATTGCAATGGCTGTAGAATGCCAATAGTGCCTTTCCTCCTTCTTTATGCAACAAAAATAACTCACCACGACAGTCGAAAATGTCAATAAAATTGAATTTTCCAGACAGATTCTGTAGCATTGCAATGGCTATAGTATGCCTATAGCATCTTTCCGCCTTATTTATGCAACAA
>NW_016963979.1:233-525 GCF_001483705.2 Eufriesea mexicana
TCTCCACGATATTAGCCGAAAATGTCAATAAAATTGAATTTTCCATTCAGGTTCAACAGCAATGCAATGGCTATAGCATGCCAATAGAACCTTTCCACATTATTTATGCAACAAAAGCAGCTCACAACGATATTAGACGAAAATGTCAACAAAAATGAATATTTCAGTGGGATTCTGTAGCTTTGCATTGGCTATAGCATGCCAATAGTATCTTTCCTCCTTATATATGCATCAAAACCAGCTAACCACGGTATTAGTCGAAAATGTCAATAAAACTGAGTTTTCCAGGCAG
>NW_016963980.1:0-211 GCF_001483705.2 Eufriesea mexicana
ATTTTCCAGCCCGATTCTGCAGCATTACAATGCCTATAGCACGCCAAAAGTATCTTTCCTCCAAGTTTATGCAAGCAAGTTAACTCACCACGTTATTAGTCGAAAACGTCAATAAAATTGAACTTTCCAGCCAGATTCTATAGCATTGCGACGGCCGTTGCACGCCAATTGTATCTTTCCCACTTATTTATGCAAGAAAGTTAGCTCACCA
>NW_016963980.1:235-540 GCF_001483705.2 Eufriesea mexicana
TGTCAATAAAATTGAATTTTCCAACCACATTCAATATCTTTGCAATGTCTATAGCACGCCAATAGAATCTACCCTGCTTATTTAGACAAGAAAGGTAGCTCACCACGATACAAGTCGAAACTGTCAATAGAATTGAACTTTCCTGCCAGATTCAATAGCATTGCAATGCCTATAGCACGCCGATAGAATATTTCCTCCTTATTTATGCAAGGAACGTAGCTCACATCGATATTAGTCGAAAGTATCCTAAAATTGAATTTTCCAGCCAGATTCCAGTGCATTGCAATGGCTATAGCACGCCAAAA
>NW_016963981.1:0-616 GCF_001483705.2 Eufriesea mexicana
AACTGTCAATAAAATTGAACTTTCCAGCCAGTTTCTATAGCATTACAAAGACTATAGCACGCCTACAGAATCTTTCCTCCTTATTTATGCAAAAAAGGTAGCTCACCACGATATTAGTAGAAACTGTCAATAACAATGTATTTTCCGCCAGATTCTATAGCTTTGCTATGTCTATAGCACGCCAATACAATCTTTCCTCCTTCTTTAAGCAAGAAAGCTAGCTCACCAAGATATTAGTCGAAAATGTCAATAAATTTGAATTTTCCAACCACATTCATTTTCATTGCAATGGCTATAGCACGCCAAAAGGATCATTTCTCCTTACTTATGCAAGAAAGACAGCTCGCCACGATATTAGTCGAAAATTTCAATAAAAATGTATTTTCCAGCCAGATTCTATAACTTTGCTAAGTCTATAGCACGCCAACAGAATCTTTCCTCCTTATTTAAGCAAGAAAGCTTGCTCACCAAGACATTAGTCGAAATTGACAATAAATTTGAATTTTCCAACCACATTCGATATCATTGCAATAGCTATAGCACGCCAATAGATTCTTTCCTCCTTATTTATTCAAGAAAGTTAGCTCACCACCATATTATTCGAAAATGTCAATAA
>NW_016963982.1:0-574 GCF_001483705.2 Eufriesea mexicana
ACGTATAGGCTATCCTATCCTAACCTCACCAAACTTAACATAGCCAAACTTGACGCAGGTCAATCTATCGTGCCGATACCACTATTGCTCGCCTCCCCAGAGTCAAGCAGAGTGTACTAGAGCACAGCAGTGCGCAGAAGCTCACCGAACTGCGGTGTACAGCGCAAAAGTCAAACACATCCTGGCATAACCATACCACACCTTACCTATCCAAACGTAGTGTATCTAAACGTAACTTACCAAGACCATAATTTATGTCATCGCCGCGGCTAGGCAGAGCACATCAGAGCACATTAGATCGCAGACATCTACCGAATAGCAGTGAATAGCACATAACTGAACCTATCGTGCCGCGACCAGAACTGCTGGCGACCACAGAGCCAAGAAGAACATACTAGAGGAGAGCACAGTGCAGAAATCCATAAAATCACATTTAATAGCAGAAAAGTCAATGCTATCCATACCTAACGAAAGCCAGCATAACGTAACCAAACGAAGTCAGTGAACCTAACGTGCCAAGGCCACTGTGTCTGGCCTCTCCAAAGCCCAGCAGCACACACTAGGGCAGAGTAGT
>NW_016963982.1:1528-2521 GCF_001483705.2 Eufriesea mexicana
CACGCAACCTAACCAAACGTAACATATCTCACCCTAGCGTGCCGAGACCACAGCTGCTGGAATCCCCAGAGCCAAGCAGAATTTACTAGAGCACTGTAGAGCGCTAAAATCCACCGAATAGCTGTGTACAGCACGAAAGTCAAAGCTATCACCTTCTAACATATACAACCGTAATATAAGGAATCGTTAGCGTCACACAAACTAACGTGCCGCGACCACGATCTCTGGCATCACCCGAGCTAAGCAGAGCATTGTAGTGGATAGTAGAATGCAGAAATCCATAGACTCGCAGTCTATATCAGAAGATTCTATGCAACTCAAGCCAAACCCAAACCAACAGGACCTAACCAAACATGGGATAGCTCAACACAACGTGCCGCGACAACTATTGCCGGACTCCACACGGCCAGGCAGGGTGTAGAAGTGCACAGTAAAGCGTATAAATGCACCGAATATCAGTGTATACCGCGAAAGTCAAATCTATCCAAACCCAAACCAATCAACGTATGGTGGCTAAACGTAGCATGCTGAACATAACGGGCCGAAACCACTATTACTGGCCTCCCCAGAGTCGAGCTGAGTAAAGAAGAGCCACGTAGGGCGTAGAAATCCACCGGATAGCCGCGTATAGCTCAAAAGTCAAAGGTATCCTATCCTAACATATCAATACGTAATATAACCAAACGCAGGTCAACTTAACCTCACGAGCAGGGACGACCATTGCTGGCCTCCAGAGCGCTATGCAGGACATATTAGAGGAGAGTGGGGCACAGAAATCCATAAAATCGAAGTGTATAGCGAAAAACGCAATGCAATGCAAACCTTGCCATGCAAACAAAAACGAACCCAACGTAACGTCACACAACCTAACATTCCGCGGCCTCTATTTCTGGCCGCCCAAGAGCAAAGCAGGGCGTATTAGAGCTCAGGATGGCGGACAAATCCACCGAAAGGCAGTATGTAGCGTAAAAGTCAAACGTTACCTATCCTGTC
>NW_016963983.1:0-239 GCF_001483705.2 Eufriesea mexicana
AGGCATCCCCAGAGACAAGCAGACCACACTTGTGGGGAGTCCATAGAATCAGGGAGTCCATAGGGTCAGGAATCCATAGAATAGCAGTGTATATCAGAAATGTCATAGCTACACAAACCAAACCCAAGCCAATGGCACCTAACCAGACAAAGCATAACACAAACTAACGAGCTAAGTCCAATACTGCTGCACCCCCGGAGTCATGCCGGACATACTGGAGCACAGTAGAGCGTAGAAAT
>NW_016963984.1:0-1313 GCF_001483705.2 Eufriesea mexicana
AAATCTACCTAATAGCAGACTATAGCACGAAAGTTACAGCCATCCTCTCTTAACCTACCCAAACGTAACATAACCAAACATTGCACAACACAACCTAACGTTGCGCGACCACAATTGCTGGCCTCCCTAGAGTCAAGCGGAACACGCTAGTGGAGAGCAGTGCTCAGAAATACATATGATCGCTGCGTTCATCAGAAAAGTCGAAAACACCCAAGACTAACCCAAACCAACAGAACAAAGCCAAATATAGCCTGACCTTGCCTAACGTGCCGAGACCATTATTGTTGCCACCCCAGAGCCAAGTAGGGCATGCTAGAGCACAGCAGATCGCAGGAATCCACCGAATAGCGGGGTACAGAACCCAAGTTAAAGCTATCCTGAACAAACTTATCCTAAACCAACCTAACCGAACGTAACGTAACTCAAAGTAATGTGCTGCGACCACTATTGCTGTCCTTCGCTGTGCCCAGCTGAAGACGCTAAAGCACTGTTTGGAGCAGAAATCCGCCTAAATGCAGACTATGGCACTAAAGTCAAAGCTATTCTCACATGACATAACCATCCATAACATAACCAAACATAACCGAACATAACCTAACCCAACAGAACGTGCCGCGACCACAATTTCTGGCCTCCACAGAGTCAAGCGGACACACTAGTGGGGAGTAGACCGCAGAAATCCATATAATCGCAATGAATATCAGAAAAGTAGAAGCTACACTAGCATAATCCAAAACAGCAGAACAAAGCCAAATATAGCCTGACTATAACCTACGTCCCCTAACCACTATTGTTGCGCCCCCCCTTCACCCTAAAGACAAACAGAGCATACTATAGAACAGCAGAGTGCAGAAATCCACCGAATGTCATTGTACATCACAGAAGTTAAAGTTATCCTTACAAAACTTAGCCTGACCCTACATAACCGAACGTAACTTAACACAATATAAAGAGCTGAGACAACTTTTGCTGGCCCTCCCAGAGGCAAACAGAACACATTAGTAGAGAGTAGAACGCAGAAACCCATATGAACGCAGTGTATATCCGAAAAGTCAATGCTACCCAAACCTAACCCAAACCAACGGAAAATAGCCAAACATAACGTAGATAAATCTAACGCGCCGATACCGCTGTTGTTGCCGTCCCCAGAGCCAAGCAGGTCATACTAGAGGACACTAGATCGCAGAAACCCACCGGATAGTAGCGTGCAGCGCAAAAGTTGTGGCTACCCTGTCCAAACTTGGCCTGAGCCAGCCTAACCGAACGTAACATGACCGAACGTTAGGAGCAGAGGCCACTATTGGTGGCCTTCC
>NW_016963985.1:0-503 GCF_001483705.2 Eufriesea mexicana
AATCCAATGGCAAGTACAGCCATCTACTTGCCAGAAAATAGGCCTATTCAAAATCTATAATCTGTTATAGCTTGGTGAAAAGTTCGCCTATCGCCTTCAACCAATGGCAAGTACAGCCATTTTCTTGCCAGAGAATATGTCTACTGAAAATCTATAGTCTGTTATAGCTTGGAACATAGCCTAACGCCTTGAATCCAATGGCAAGTACAGCCACCTTCATGCCAGAGAATAGGACTATTCAAAATATATAACCTGTTATAGCTTGGTGAATAGATCGCGTATCGCATCCAATAGAATGGCAAGTCAGCCATCTACTTGTAAGAGAATACGTGTATTCAAAATCTGTAATTTGTTGTAGCTACATGAATAGGTCGCCTAGCGTCTTCAACCAATGGCAAGTACAGTCATCTACTTGCCAGAGAATAGGACTATTCAAAATGTGTAACCTGTTATTGCTTGGTGAATAGATCGCCTTACGCCTTCAATCCAATGGCAAGTACAGC
>NW_016963986.1:0-355 GCF_001483705.2 Eufriesea mexicana
CAATATAGCCTTTCCTCCTTATTTAAGCATGAAAGTTATCTCACCACGATACCAGTCGTAGATATCAATAAAAATGTATTCTACAGCCAGATCCTATAGGATTGCAATGGCTGTAGCACGCCACTAGTGTCTCTCCACCTTATTTATGCATGAAAGTGAGCTCACCACGACATTATTCGAAAATGTCAATAAGATTGAATTTTCCAGCCAGATTCCCTAGCATTGCAGTGGCTATTGCGCGCCAATAGAATCCTTCCTCCATATTTATGCAAGAAAGGTAGCTCACCACGATATTAGTCGAAAATGTAAATAAAATTGTTTTTTCCAGCCAGACTCTATAGCATTGCAACGGCTA
>NW_016963987.1:0-794 GCF_001483705.2 Eufriesea mexicana
ATCCATACAACCATACATACATCCATACATTCATACATACATCCCCACATCCATACTTCCATATATGTATCCACTCGAACGTCCATCATTCGATACATCTATCCATCCATACATCCATACCTGCAGGCAGCCATACATCCATACGTCCATACTTCCGTACATCAGGCCATCCATACCTCAATCCATCCATACACCCATCAATCCAAACAACCATTCATCCATTCATACATCCATCCATATTTCCATACATCCATCCATCCATACATCCACACATCCATACATCCACCCATCCATACATCCACCCATCCATACATCCATACATGCATACATTCATACATTCAAAAATCTATACTGCCATACATACGTACATCCATACATGCATACATCCATACATCCATCCATCCATACATCCATACATGCAGACAGCCATACATCCATACGTCCATACTTCCGTACATCAGGGCATCCATACCTCAATCCATCCATGCACCCATCAATCCAAACAACCATTCATCCATACATACAACCATCCATACATCCATCTTTCCATAAATCCATCCATCTATACATCCACCCATCCATACATCCACCCAACCATACATCCATACATGCATACATCCATACATTCATTAATCTATACTGCCATACATACGCACATCCATACATATATACATCCATACAATCATACATTCATGCATCCAAACACCTGTACATCATCACATCCAGCCATCCATATATCCTGCCTTCCACACATACACCCATCAATACAGCCATCCATCCACACAACCATACAC
>NW_016963988.1:0-565 GCF_001483705.2 Eufriesea mexicana
AGCGATACCAGTTACCAGGACTCACAACGTGGATGTGGCTACGCATCGAGAACCGACATTCGCCCTAGTCGCGAAAACTACTGGTGACATCACTTTCAAAGATATCTAATCTAACTTGGAGCGCAAGAAGTTAAGATGAAGCCACTGACACTTCATTACATTTCGTGTCCTACAAAAAATGTTTCGGATTGGTATACTAATATTTATACTTCACTGACGCAACGCTAATATGCTACATATCAGCTGACTCTAATATTTCTATATTCTCAAAAATTTGGGGGTCAAATATGAAAAACGAGAGCAGAGAAGGACTACTTCATAATCGCGCCGGGCCTGATCGAGTTCGCGATTATTCAAAAACCCGACTAGCATACGAGGCGTACATCTGTGTACAAGATGCTCCAGGTTCAGCATCACTATCGTGCCTATCCGACCTCAGCACTGACATAACTTAGCCGTGAACCGTGGTACTCCACGAACCAATGAAACTCTCACAGCCTCCACGAGGGTCCAGTGAGGCCTTGCAGGCGGATAGACATTACCTAATCCGGCCCCAAGTGGTAGA
>NW_016963989.1:0-656 GCF_001483705.2 Eufriesea mexicana
ATCCACCGCATTGCCGTGAAAAGCAGAAAATTCGAAGTTATCCTAGCGTAACCTGACCTAACCAAACCTTACCAAACGTAGCACAAATCAACAGGGCCTGCCACGACCACTACTGCCGGACTCCACAGAGCCAAGCAGAATACAGTAGAGCACAGTAGATCACAGGAAACCGCTGGATAATAGGGTAGAGCACGAAAGTCGAAGCCATCCTTACTAATCATAGCCTAACGTAACCTAATTAAGCCTAACGTAACCTAATTAAAGGCAGAATATCTCAATACAGCGTGCCGCGACCACTGTTGCTGGCGTGCCCAGGACCCAAGCGGATCATAGTAGAGCACAATAGATACCAGAAATACACCGAATAACAGTGTATAGCACAAAAGTAAATACTATCCTTACCAAGCTGAACCTAACCTAGCATATCAAAACGAAACCTAGCACAAACTAACGTGCCGCGACCGCTATTGCCCGCCTCTTCAGAGTCGAGCAGAGTATAGTTGAGCCATATACAGCTCAGAAATCCACCGAATGGCAGTGTGTGTTGCAGAAGCATATGATATCATAACCAAGCCTGACCAAACCTAACCCATGCGAGCGTAGCATAACTGAACATTACGTGACGCGGCCACTGCTGCAGGCATCCACAGAGCCAA
>NW_016963990.1:0-542 GCF_001483705.2 Eufriesea mexicana
CTGCTTGGCTTAGGGAGGGCAGCAGCAGTGCTCTCGGCATATTACCTACTGCTATGTAACGTTCGTTTATGTTACGATTGGCAAGGTTGGCAGAGGGTAACTTCGACTTTCGTGCTGTACACAGCCAATCGGTAGATTTGTGTGTTCCAGGCCGCCCTACTATACTCTGCTCGACCATCTGGAGTCCAGTAGTAAAGGCCGCGTCTCATTAGGTTGATGCAGGTTACGATCGGTTAGGTTATGTTATGTTAGGTTTGGTTAGGACTGCTTTGACTTTTGTGCTATACACTGCCATTCGGCGGATTTCTGCGTTCTACTTTGCTCTAATACGTTCTGCTTGGCTCTAGAGGTCATCAATAATGGTCTCAGCCTGTTATGTTTAGTTATTCTATGTTTGTCTTGCTTAGGTTTGGTCAGGTTTGGTTAGGATGGCTTTGGATTCTGTGGTATACACTAGTATTCGGTGGACTCCTGCGCTTTACATGGATCAAATATTCCCTGCTTTGATCCGGGAATGCCAGAAATGGTGGCCGCGGCGCGTT
>NW_016963991.1:0-1341 GCF_001483705.2 Eufriesea mexicana
TACTGTGCTCTGCTCGACACTGTGGAGGCCAGCAACAGTGGTCGCTGCACGTTAGGTTGAGTTCGGTTGCGTTTGCGTATGTAACGATTGGTTAGGTTAGCAGAGGGTAGCTTTGACTTTTGTGCTATACACTGAGATTCGGCGGGTGACTGAACTCTACTGTGCACTGGAGCAATCTGATTGGCTCTGCGGCGGTCAGCAATAGTTGTCCAGGGCTGTTAGGTGGAGTTAGATTACATTTGGTTGGCTTACGTTCGGTTAGGTTAGGACAGGGTAGATAGGACTTTTGTGCTTTACTCTGCTATTCGGTGGACTTCTGTGTTCTACTGTGCTCTAATATGCTCTGCTTGGCACTGCGGATGCCAGCAATAGTGGTCACGGCACGTTAGGTTGTGTTAGGTTACGTTTGGTTAGGTTACGCTTGTTCCGGTTAGCTCTGGATAGTTTTGGCTTTTTTTGGCAAAGACTGTTATTCGGTGGATTTCTGCTACCTACTATACTGTACTCTGCTTTACTGTACTCTGCTCGACACTGGGGCGACCAGCAATGGTGGCCGCGGCGCGTCAGGTTGAGTTATGGTAAGATCGGTTGGGTTACGATAGTTTGTGTTATGTTCGCATAGCTTCGACTTTCGTGGTATACACTGCTATTCAGTGGGTTTCTGCGCTCTACTATGTCCTGGCACGTTCTGCTGCGCGCAGGGGATGCCAGCAATAGTGGGCTAGGCACGTTAGTTTCGATTAAGTGTTACGCTTGGTTAGGCTAGGGGAGGGTAGCCTCGACTTTTGCGCTGTACACTGCTATTGGTTGGACTACTGGGCTATAACGTGCTCTAATATGCTCTGCCTGGCTCCTGGAGGGCCAGCAATGGTAGCCTCGGCACGTTAGTTTGATGTAGGTTACGTTCGGTTAGGTTATGTTAGTTTGGGTCTGGTTAGGTTGTCTTTGACTTTTCTGCTATACACCGCCATTTTATGGACTCCTGCGCCGTAACCTCTTCTGATACGTTGTGGTTGGCGATAGGGATGCCTGCAGTATGGGTCTAGGCACTATAGGATGGATTATGCTTCTCTTGGGTATGCCACTATTGGTTAGGTTAGGACAAGACAACTTTGGCTCTTGCGCTATATACTCCTATTCGGTGGATTTCTGCGCTCTTCATTGCTCTGCTATAACCTGCTCGACTCTGGGCTCGCCAAGAATAGTGGTCGTGATACGATAGGTTGAGATATGCTATGTTTGGTTAGGCTAGCTTTGGTTATGTTTGGTTATGATGGATTTGACTTCTGTGTTATACACTGCTGTTCGACGTATTTCTGCACTCTACTGTCGCCTAATATG
>NW_016963992.1:0-545 GCF_001483705.2 Eufriesea mexicana
GTTAGACTACGTTCGGGTATGTTACGATACGTTGCGTTTGGTCATGATGGCTTTGACATTTGCATTAGACACAGCCTTTCGGATGATTTCAGCGCTCTACTGTGCTCTAACATGATCTGCTTGGCTCTGGGAATGCCAGCAATACAGGTCTAGTCTCGTTAGGCTTGGTTATACTACGTTTGGTTAGGTTAGGTTTGGTCAGGCTAGGTAAAGTTATCTTTGACTCTTGTGTTACATACTACCATTTGGTGGCTTTCTGTGCGCTACTCTGCTCTAGTATACTCTGCTTTGCTCTAGTGATGCCAGCAACAGTGGTCTCGGCACGTAAGGTTAAGTATGGCTGCGTTTGGTTAAACTGGGTTTGGATAGGTCAGGATATGAGAGCTCTGGCTTTTACGTTATACACCGCAATTCCTTGTGTACACGCCACGCTACAATACTCTGCTCGGCTCTGGGGAGCCCACTTATAGTGGTCTCGGACAGTTAGCTTTAGTTACACCACGTTTGGCTGCGTTCGGTTAGCTTGGGTTAGGTTTGGATAGATT
>NW_016963993.1:0-2658 GCF_001483705.2 Eufriesea mexicana
CTAACCTAGCCAAACGTAGCATACCCCAACGTAGCATAGTACAACCTAACATGACGAAACAACTATTGTTGGCCTCCATAGAGACGAGCAGAGTGTACTGGATCACAGTAGTCCACCGCAATGCAGTGAGCAGAGAAAAAGTCGAATATATCTTATCCTAACCAGACCCTACCCAACATAACGGAACGTAGAATGACCCAACATATCGTGCCGCGACCACTTCTGCAGGCTCTTCGAAGCCAAGCACAATATTGCAGAGCACATTAGATCACTGGAATGCACCACATGGTGGTGTACATTGCGAAGGTCGAAGCTATCCTAGCCAAACATGCCCTATCCAAATAAAGCCAAACGCGAGCTAACTCGAACTAACGTGCCACGGCCTCCACCGGTCGCTCCCCAAAGTCGAGCGGGGCATAGCAGAGCAATGTAGAGCGTGGAAATGTAAGGAATAGCAGTGTACGGCACATAAGACAGAGAAATCCTAACCGCCCTTCCTAACCTGTCCCTACGGTACGTAACGTAACCCAACCTAACGCGCCGAGACCAATATTACTGGACACCACTGTACCAACCATAGCATATTAGAGCACGTTAGAGCACTGAAATCAACCGAATAGCAGCGTATGGCACAAAAGTCAAAGTACCCTATCCTAACCTTGCCATACTCAACACATCCGAGCGTAACATAACTCAACCAAACATGACGAGACAGCTATTGCAGGCATCGACGGAGACAAGCAGAGTGTACTAGAGCACAGCAGATGCCAGAAGTCCACTTCACTTTAGTCTTCAGCAAAAGAGACAATGATACCCAGAGCTTACCTGACGCAATCTAAGCTAACCAATCCTAGCAGAACTCAACGTAACGTGCCGAGACCGCAATTGCTGGCCTCTCCACAGCCAAAGAGAAAATATTAGAACATAGTGGAGCAAAGAAATCCGCGGGCCGCAGTGTACAGCACGAAAGTCCAATCTATCCTATCCTAACCTCAAAAAACGTAACAGCTGAATGTTGAATAGCTTAACCTAACTTGCCGAGACCACTATTGCTGGCGTCCCCAGAGCCAAGCAGAATATACCGGAGCACAGTATTGCGCAGAAATCCACAGCATTGCAGTGAATAGCTAAAAAGCCGAAAATATCCTGACCTAATCTGTCCTAACATAACCTAACCAAACGCAGTGTAACGTAACAGAACGTGCCGCTAACACTATTGCTCGCCTCCATTGAGTCGAGCAGAGTATAGTAGAGTAACGTAGAGCGCAGGAATCCGCAGACCAGCAGTGTATAGCATAAAAGTGGAAAATATCCTAACCCTACCTGACCTGACGTAACCTAACGAAATGTAGCATAACTCAACACAACATTCCGCGACCACTGCTTCTGGCATCTCCGGAGCCAAGGAGAATATAGTAGAGCAAGGTAGATCACAGAGATCCACCGGACAACAGTGCATAGCACAACAGTCAATGAAATCCCAACCAAGCCTTTCCATCCCGTCACAACGAAACGTAACCTAACTCGACCTTAAGTGCCGAGACCACAATCACTGGACGCCCCAGAGCCAAGAAGAATATACTAGAGCACAGCTGAGCGCAGAGATCTACCTCAATGCTGTGTACGGCAGAAAAGTCATAGCTATCCGAACATAGACCAAGCTAACGTAACGGAACCAAACGAAGCTTAACACAAACTAACGTGCCGAGACCACTATTTCTGGCCTCCCCAGCGTCAAGCAGAACATGCTACAGCCCAGCAGAGCTTAGAAACCCACCGCAATGCATTGTATATCACAAAAGCCATAGATATCATGACCTAACCTGACCTAACCTAACATAACCAAACATACCATATCTCAACATAACGTGCCGCGACCACTGCTCCTGGCCGGCCCAGAGCCAAGCAGAGTGTAGTAGAGTACTGTAGATGACAAGAGCCAACCTTACAATAGTGTATATTACGAAAGTCAAGGCTATCCTGCCCAAACATGTCCCAACATAACCTAACCAAACGCATCCTTACTCAATATAACGTGCCACGGCCGCTATTGCTGTCCGCCACTGGGCCATGCGGAATATGGTATAGCACAGCCGAGCGCAGGAATCCTCTGAACAGCAGTGCAAAGGACGAAGGTCAAGGATAACCAGACCGACCTGTACATAGCTAAACCTAACCGAACGTATCATAACATATCCTAACGTGCAGAGACCACCACAGACGGTCTCCTCAGAGGCAAGCAGAAGCTATTAGAATACAGTAGATCGCAGAAATCCGCGGGTAGCAATGTATAGCACAAGAGTCTAAGCGACCATATGGTAACCTCACCAAACGTAACATAACCGAACGTAGCGTAGCACAACCCAACTTGCCGAGACCACTACTACAGGCCACCGCAGAGAAAAGCAGAGAATATTAGAACAAATTAGATCGCAGAAGTCCACCTCATTGGAGTCTATGGCAGAAAAGTCAAAAATGTCATTACCCAACTTGACCTAACCTAACCTACACAAACGTAGCGTAACTCAACGTAACGTGAGGAGTCCCATATTGCTGGCACTCCAGAGCCAATGAGAGCATATTAGAGCACATTACAGAGCATAGGTCCACCGAATAGCGGTGAAGAACACAAAAGTCAATGTAGCATTTCCTAACCTA
>NW_016963994.1:0-727 GCF_001483705.2 Eufriesea mexicana
AAAAAGTTAGCTCACAACGAAGTTAGTCGAAAATGTCAATAAACTTGAATTTTCCGGCCGTATTCTACAGCATAGCGACCGCTGTAGCACGCCAATTGTATCCTTCGCCTTATTTGTGAAAGAAAGTTAGCCCACCACGATATTAGCCGAAAATGTCAATAAAATTGAATTTTCCAAACACATTCTATATCAGTGCAATGGCTATAGCACGCCAGTTGTATCTTTCCTCCTCATTTATGCAAGAAAATTAGCTCACCACAATATTAGCCGGAAATGTCAATAAAATTGAATTTTCCATGCATACTTTATAGCATTGCGACCGCTATAGCACGCCAAATGAATCCTTCGCCTTATTTGTGAAAGAAAGTTAGCTCACCACAATATTAGTCGGAAATATCAATAAAATTGAATTTTCCAGCTGGATGCTATAGCAATGAATGGCTACAGCCCGCCAGTAGAATCTACCCTCCTTATTTACGCTATAAAGTTAGCTCATCACGATATTAGTCGAAAATGTCAATAAAATTGAACTTTCCAGCCAGATTCTATAGCATTGCGACGGCTATAGCTAGTGATTTGAATCTTTCCACCTTATATATGCAAGGATGTTATCTCACCACGATATTAGTCGAAAATGTCAATGAAATTGAACTTTCCAGCCAAATTCAATAGCATTGCGGCGGCTATCCCACGCCAATAGAATCTACCATCCTTAATTATGCAAAAA
>NW_016963995.1:0-968 GCF_001483705.2 Eufriesea mexicana
ATGGCAGTATATAGCACGAAAGTCAAAGATATTCCAACCTAACACAAACAAACCTAGCCTAACAAAACGTAACATGACACAATCTAACGGGCCGCGGCCACAATATCTGGAATTCCCATAGCAAAGCAGGGAATATCAGATCACAGTAGAGCGCAGAAATCCAGCGAATAGAAGTTTATAGCACAAAACTCAAAGTTATCCTACCCAAACGTAACAAAGCGTATCATAACCAAACGCACGCTATCTCAAGCTAACGTGCCGAGACCACCACTGCTGGCCTCCGCAGCGCCAAGCAGAGCATACTACAGCGGAGTAGTGTGCAGAAATCTAACGAACAGCAGTGTATAACACAAAAGTCGAAGTCGTCCTGATCAAATTTAACCTTACCTAACCTAACGAAACGCAGCACTCAACCAAACCTGCCATGACCGCTTTTGCTGGCCTCCTCAGACTCAAGCAGATACGAGTAGATCAGTGAAGCGCACAGATATCGACCGAAAAGCAGTGTATGGCACAAATGTCAAGGCTCTGCTGTCCTAACCTAAGCAAACTCAACGTAGCCAATCGCATTCTAGCTTAACCTATCCTGCCGGAACACTATTATTGCCGTCCCCATGGTCTTGCAGAGAGCAGTAGAGCAGTGTAGATCGTAGAAATTCTCCGAATAGCGATGTATAGCACAAAAGTCAGGGCTATGCTATACTAGCCTAACAAATCGTAGCATAAGTAGACTTAACTAACCCAACCCGACGTGCCACGAAGGCCAATGCTGGGCTCACAAGAGCTAAGCAGAGAATAGCAGAGCAAGGTAGAACGCTAGAATCGTACGAATAGCAGTGTACAGCAAAAAGGAAAGTGTTATCCTAACCTGACATGACCTACAAAAGCCTAACCAAACGTAACCTATCCGAACCTAACGTACCTAGACCACAATTGCTGGCATCCACATCGACAAGAAGCGCACATTA
>NW_016963996.1:0-259 GCF_001483705.2 Eufriesea mexicana
TATACTCTACTGTTCGGCGGATTCATGTACTTCGCTGTGCTCTAATATGTACTGCTTTGCTATTGGGCGGGCAGGAATAAAGTTGTAGGCTCGTTAGTTTGAGTTAGGTTCGTTTGGTTGTGTCACGTTTGGTTAGGTTAGGAGAGCATAACTATGTCTTTTGTGCTATTCGTTGGATTTCTGCACTCTCGATTGATCTACCATACTCTGCTC
The DNA here is from genome assembly GCF_001483705.2 of Eufriesea mexicana. Lineage (NCBI taxonomy): Eukaryota > Metazoa > Arthropoda > Insecta > Hymenoptera > Apidae > Eufriesea > Eufriesea mexicana. Next base: position 214 of record NW_016963996.1, read on the forward strand.
TACTCTGCGGAGACAAGCAATAGCGGCCGTGGCACGATAGGTTGAG
>NW_016963997.1:0-455 GCF_001483705.2 Eufriesea mexicana
GTATGTATGGTTGTATGGATGTATGGATGGATGGATGTATGTATGGATTGATTGAGGTATGGACGGACGGATGTACGTATGTCTGAATGTATGGATGTATATATGTACGGATGTATGGATTTATGGATGTATGGTTGTGTGGATGAATTAATGTGTGGATGGATGTATGTATGGATGCACGAATGTATGGATGTACGGATGTATGGATGTATGGATCTATATATTTCTGGATGTATGGATGGCTGGATGTATGAGTGGATGTATGTATGGATGGATGGATGGATGGATGTACGTATGGATGTATGAATGGATGTATGTATGGAAATGGATGTATGGATGGATGGATGTGTGTATGGATTGATTGAGGTATGGATGGACGGATGTAATGATGCATGGATTTATGGATGTATGGTTGTGTGGATGAATGGATGTATGGATGGATGTATGTGTGAATG
>NW_016963998.1:0-537 GCF_001483705.2 Eufriesea mexicana
CCGTAGCATAACATGACCTAATCAAACGTAACCGAACGTTGCATATCTCAAAATACCGTTAGCCAAGCAGATCGTAGTAGGGCACAGAAGATCACAGAGATCCAGCGAATAAGAGTGTATAGTACGATTGTCAAAGCTACACCAAGCACACTTAACCTAACCTAATCTAACCAAACGTAACATAACTCAATCTGACGTGCCGCGACCACTGTATCTCGCCTGCCCAGAGTCGAGCGGAGTATAGTAGAGCAATGTCGAGCGCAGAAATCTGCTGAATAGCAGTTTACAGCTCAAAAGACAAAGAAATCCTAAAGAAGCCTTCCTAGCCTAGCCAACCGAAACGTAACCAATCTCTAACTTTCGTGCCGGGAGTACCATTGCTGGCCGCCACAGAGCAAAGCAGAACTTATCATAGTCATAGCACAGTAGAGCGCAGAAATCTACCGAATAGTAGCGTACGGCACAAGAGCCTAGGCTATTCTATCGTTACCTAACCAAACGTGACATAAGCTCACGTAAATAAACACAACCTAACTA
>NW_016963999.1:0-693 GCF_001483705.2 Eufriesea mexicana
TTCAATTCTATTGACATTTTCGGCTAATATTGAGGTGAGCACTCTTTTCTGCGTAAACAACGAAGTAAGATTCTATTGGATTCCGGTAGCCATTGCATTGCAATAGAATCTGTCTGCAAAGTTCAATTTTATTGACATTTTCGACTAATATCTTGTTGAGCAAGCTTTTCTGCACAAAAATCATCGGTTTGCTCTTGACATTGCATTGCATTAGATACTGCCCGGAAAATTCAATCTCATTAACATTTTCTTTCAATATTGTGGTGAGCAAGCCTTTCTGCGTAAATAAGAAGGCAAGATCCCATTGGTTAGCTATAGCCATTGCATTGCAATAGAATCTGACTGAAAAGTTCAGTTCTACTAATATTTTCGACAGATATTGATGTGAGCAGGCTTTTCTGCGTAAATCACGTGGTGAGATGCTATTGGATTGCGGTAGCCATTGCACAGCAATAGAATCTGTCTGATAGGTTCAATTTTATTGACATTTTCGACTAATATCTTGTTGAGCAAGCTTTTTTGCACAAATAATGGGGGAAGATTCCATTGGTTTGCTGTAGACATTGCATTGCATTAGAGACTGCCCGGAAAACACAATCTTATTGACATTTTCGGCTTATATTGCGGTGAGCACACCTTTTTGCGTAAACTAGGTGGAAGGATTCTATCGGTTTGCTGTAGCCATTGCATTGC
>NW_016964000.1:0-509 GCF_001483705.2 Eufriesea mexicana
TGAATAGACCTATTCTCTGGCAAGTAGACGGCTGTACGTGCCATTGGATTGAAGGAGTTGGGCGACGTATTCACTAAGCTGTTACAGGTTGTAGATTTTGAATAGACCTATCCTCTGGCAAGTAGATGGCCGTATTTGCCACTGGATTGAAGGCGTTAGGCGATCTATTCACCAAGCTATAACAGGTAATAGATTTTGAATAGTCCAATTCTCTGGCAAGAAGATGGCTGTACTTGCCATTGGTTGAAGGCGTTAGGCGTCCTACTCTCCACGCTGTAACGGAATATAGAGCTTGAATAGGCCTATTCTCTGGCAACTACATGTCTGTGCTTGCCATTGGATTGCAGGCGATAGGCGATCTAATCACCGAGCTTTTTCAGCACATATGTTTTGAATAGACTCATTCTCCGGCAAGTAGATGGCTGTACTTGCCATTGGATTGAAGTCGTTAGGCCATCTATTCACCATACTATAACTGGTTATAGATTTTGTATAGACCGATTCTCTGG
>NW_016964001.1:0-784 GCF_001483705.2 Eufriesea mexicana
GTTGGTTACGTTAGGATGGAATTGCTTCAACTTTTGTACTATACACCACTATTCGGAGGATGCCCACGCCCTACATTGCTCTAATATGTCCAGCTTGGCTCTGGGGAGGCCAGCAACTTTATTCTCGGCACGTTAAGTTAAGCAATGTTACGCTTGACTTGGCTAGGTTAGGAGAGGTTAAGTTAGGATATTTATGAGCTTTGAGCCACACACTGCAGTGCCGTGGAATACTGCGCTCTACTGTGTTCTAGTATGTTCTGCTTGCCTCTGGGGAGGCCAGCAAGTGTGGGCTCGTCACGCTAAGTTGAGACATGTTGCGGTTGTCTTGGGTGGGTTGGGATATGTTTGGCTATGATAGCCTTGTCTTGTGTGCTGTACGCTGCTACTCGGCCGATATCTGTGCACTGCGTTGCTCTAATAGCGTTTGCTTGAATCTGGGGAAGTCGGTAATAGCGGTCGTGGCACATTTGGTTGGGATATGCCACGATCGGTTTGGTTAGTTTCGGTAAAGATTTGTTAGGATGGCATTGACATTTGTGCCAGATACCGCTATGCGGACTATGGCTACGATCTGCATTGCTAAACTGGCATCTCCTTGTCTCTGTAGAGGCCAGCAATTGTGGTCGTGGCACGTTTGTTTGAGTTTTGTTACCTTTGGTTAGGTTAGAATATGTTGAGTTTATTCAGTGTGTCTTTGTCTTATGCGCTGTACGCTACCATTCGGTGGACTTCTGCGCTCTACATTGTCCCAGTATGATCTGCTCAACTCCCGGGAGGCCAGAAA
>NW_016964002.1:0-443 GCF_001483705.2 Eufriesea mexicana
TTAGCTTTGGATCGGTTACATTTGGTTAGGTTAGGTTTGGTTGCTTTTGGTTAGGATAGCTTTGATATATTTGCTTAACACGAATATCCCATGTACTGCTGCGCTCTACTGTGCTCTATCATATTCTCCTCCTCTGTGGGGAATCCAGCAATAGTGTTCGCCGCATATTAGGATTAGCTGCTCCACGTATGGTTCGGTTGGGTTAGGTCTGGTTAGGCCTGGATATCTTTGACTCTTTTGATTTTCATTGCTATTTGGTAGTTTTCTGCGCTCTAGTGTGTTCTACTATACTCTGCTCGACCCTATGGATGCCAGCAATAGTGGTCATGGCAAGACAGGTTGTGTTAGGCTACGTTTGGTAATATTACATTTGGTCAGGTTAGGATGGGATTGCTTTGGCTTTTATTTTGTACGCCTCAGTTCGGAGGATTTCTGCGCTCTAC
>NW_016964003.1:0-554 GCF_001483705.2 Eufriesea mexicana
CCATGCATCCGTACATGCATTCATTCGTACACACATACATCCATACATCCATAATCCATACATTCATACAGCCATACATCCATCCATCCATACAACCACCCATCCGTACATCCATCGATCCATACATCGATTCATCCATACTTCCATCCACCAATCCATCCATCCGTCCATCCATCCATCTGTCCGTCCATCAAATCCTCCGTCGAGCCACCGATCCCTCCGTCCATCCATAAATACATCCAACCATACATCCATCCATCCTTCCACACATCCGTCCATCCATACATACATCCATACATCCATGCAGCCATACATACAGCCACACATACATCCATAGATACAACCATGAATACATCCATGCATTCGTCCATACGTACATCCATTCATACATCCATACATTCATACATACATAGATACACCCTACCACCCGCGCATAGATCCATCCATACTTACATTCATTCATCTACCTATACATCCATACCTACATCCCCACACACATCCATAAATACATCCGTGGATAAATCCATACATACATCCGTACATACATCCATGCA
>NW_016964004.1:0-840 GCF_001483705.2 Eufriesea mexicana
AAAATTCAATTTTATTGACATTCTCATATAATATCGTGGTGAGGTAACCTTCTTGCATAAATAGGGAGGAAAGATTCTTATGGCGTGCTATAGCCATTGCAATGCAATTGAAACTGGCAGGAAAATTTAATGTTATTGACATTTTCGGCTAATATCGCGGTGTGCCAACCTCCTTGCGTAAATAAGGAGGAAAGATTCTATTGGCGTGCAGTAGCCATTGCTATGCTAGAGAATATGCATGGAAAATTATATTTTATAGACATTTCGGCAAATGTCGTGGTGAGGTAACTTTCTTGCTTAAATAACTAGGAAAGATTCTATTGTCGTTCTATTTCCATTGCAATGCTACAGAATCTGGCTGGAAATTTCAATTTTATTGACATTTTCGAATAATATCATGATGAGCTAACTTTCTTGCATAAATAAGGAGGAAAGATTTTATTGTCGTGCTATTTCCATTGCAATGCTACAGAATCTGGCTGGAAAATCCAATTTTATTGTCATTATCTGCTATTATCGTGGTGAGATAACTTTTTTGCGTAAATAAGGACGTAAGATCCCATTTGCGCGCTATACCCGTTACAGTGCTATAGAAGCTGGATGGAAAATTCAATTTTATTGACATTCTCGTATAATATCGTGGTGAGGTAACCTTCTTGCATAAATAAGTAGGAAAGATTCTATTGTCGTGCTATTTCCATTGCAATGCTTGAGAATCTGGCTGGGAAATTATCGTGGTGAGATAACTTTTTTGCGTAAATAAGGACGTAAGATCCCATTTGCGCGCTATACCCGTTACAGTGCTATAGAAGCTGGATGGAAAATTCAATTTTATTGACA
>NW_016964005.1:0-1032 GCF_001483705.2 Eufriesea mexicana
CTCCTGCGCTCTACAGTGCTTTAGTAGGTCCTGCTTGGCCCTCGGGGACACAGCAATGGCTGTCTCAGCACGTGTGGTAGAGTTATACTACGTTTGGCTATGATCAGTTCATTTGGCTTAGGATTGAGTGGATCTCGCTTTTCCGATGTACACTGCGATCTTATGGATTTCTGCATTCTACTCGCCACTAATGTTTTCTGCTCAGCTCCGTGGTGGCCAGCAATATTGGTCGCAGCACCTTAGGTTGAGTTAGGTTACGTTTGGTTATGTTACGTTTGGTTAGATTAGGAGAGTATAGCCTTGACTTTAGTGCTATTGTCTGCTATTAGGTGTATTCATGCGCGCTAGGGTCCCCTAATTTGTTCAGCCTGGCTATGGAATGGTTAGCAGTAGTAATCACAGAACGATAGGTTGAGTCACAATACTTTCGGTTCGGTGTGGTTAGGAACAGTTTGGTCAAGTAAGCTTCAATTTTAGTGCTGGACCCTGTTATTCGGTGGACTACTGCGCTCTGCTGTATTCTAGTATGTCCTGCTTGTCTCTGGGCAGGAGAGTATAGCGGCCTGGGCACGTAAGCTTGCATTAGGCTATGGTTGGCTACGTTCTGTTTGTTTGGGTTAGGTTTGGGCATCTTTGACTTTCCTGATGTACACCGAGGTTCTATGGATTTCTACGTTCTACTCTACACTAATGTGTTCTGGCTGGTTCCGGGGAGGCCAACAATAGTGTTCTCGGCGCTTCATGTTGGGTCAGTTTAATTGTGTGTGGTTGGGTTATGCCAAGTTTGGTTATGTGATCTTTAACTTTTGTGCTGTACACTGCTTTTCGGCGGATTTCTGGGCTCTACTCTGCTCTAGTATGTCCTGCTTGGTTCTGGAGATGGCAGGAACAGCGGGCTCGGCGTGCTAGGTTGAGTTACGTTATATTTGGCTATTTTCTGTTGGCTTGGGTATGGTATGTGTAGCTTTAACCTTCTGCTTTACACAGAGGTTCTGCAGACCTTCGAGGACTACTCTTCTCTACTATGCCTGC
>NW_016964006.1:0-1356 GCF_001483705.2 Eufriesea mexicana
TGTCAATAAAATTCTATTTGCCATACAGACTCTATAGCGTTGCAACGGCAATAGCACGCCAATTGAATGTTTCCTCCTTATTTATTCAAGAAAGTTAGCTCACCACGATATTGTTCGAAAATGTCAATAAAATTGTATTTTCCAACCAGATTCTACAGGACTGCAATGGCTATAGCTCTGAAAAAGCATCTTTCCTCCTTACTTACGCAACGAAGTTAGCTCAGCACGATATTAGTCGAAAATGTCAATAAAATTGTATTTTCCAACCAGATTCTACAGGACTGCAATGGCTATAGCTCTGAAAAAGCATCTTTCCTCCTTACTTACGCAACGAAGTTAGCTCAGCACGATATTAGTCGAAAATGTCAATAAAATTGTATTTTCCAACCAGATTCTACAGGACTGCAATGGCTATAGCTCTGAAAAAGCATCTTTCCTCCTTACTTACGCAACGAAGTTAGCTCAGCACGATATTAGTCGAAGATGTCAACAAAATTGTATTTTCCAGCCACATTCTATAACATTGCGATGGCTGTAGCACGCCAAAAAGATCTTTCCTCTTTACTTATGCAAGGAAGTTAGCTCACAACGATATTAGTCGAAAATGTCAATAAAATTGTATTTGCCATACAGACTCTATAGCGTTGCAATGGCAATAGCACGCCAATAGAATATTTCCTCCTTATTTATTCAAGAAAGAAAGAAAGTTAGCTCACCACGATATTGGAAGAAAATGTCAATAAAATTGTATTTTCCAACCAGATTCTACAGGACTGCAATGGCTATAGCACAGCAATAGAATCTTTCCTACGTATTTATGCACGAAAGTTAGCTCACCACGATATTAGACGAAAATGTCAATAAAATTGCATTTTCCAGCCACAATCAATATCATTGCAATGGCTATAGCACTGAAAAAACATCTTTCCTCCTTACTTACGCAAGGAAGTTAGCTCAAAACGGTGTTAGTCCAAAATGTCGATAAAATTGAATTTTCCAGCAACATTCTATACCATTGCAATGGCTATAGCACTCAAAAAGCATCTTTCCTCCTTACTTACGCAAGGAAGATATCTCACCACGATATTAGTTGAAAATGTCAACATAATTGTATTTTCCGGCCACATTCTATATCATTGCAATGGCTATAGCGCTCAAAAAGCATGTTTCCTCCTTACTTATGCAAGGAAACTAGCTAACCACGAAATTAGTCGAAAATGTCAGTAAAATTGAACTTGCCAGCCAGATTCTATAGCATTGCGTTGGCTATAGCACGACATAAAGATCTTTCCCTTTTACGTATGCAAGGAAGTTAGCACACAACGATATTAGTCGAAAATGTCAGTAAAATTGAAT
>NW_016964007.1:0-2612 GCF_001483705.2 Eufriesea mexicana
TCTGGCAAAGACAGCAATAGTGGTCTTGGCACGTTACGCTCAGTTATGCAACGTCTGGTTTTGCCAGGTTAGGTAATGTTAGGTTACTATATCTTTGACCCTTGCGCTATACACTGAAGCGATGTGGGCGTCTGTGATCTACTGCGCTGTAGCATATTCTGCTTGCCCCTGGGAAGGTCAGCTATCATGGCGTAAGGCGGTTAGGTGCAGTTAAGTTAAGTTTGGTCACGCTACGTTTTGATAGGTTAGGCCAGGACTGTTTTGACTCTTGTGCTATACACTGCTACCCGGTGGGTTTCTGCTCTGCAATGTGATGTAATATGATCTGCTTTGCTCCGTGGAGGCCAGAAACAGAGGCCGCTGTGCGTTAGCTAGTGTTATGTTACGTTTGGTTAGGTTACCTTGGTCTTCGTTAGGTTTGAACGGCTTCGACTTTTCCGCTGTACACTGCGATTCTATTCATCTCTGCACTCCACTCTCCTCTGTTATGCTCTGCTCGTCCCTATGGAGGACAGCAATACAGGTCGCGGCGGTTTGGGTTGATTTGAATTACGTTCGATTGGGTTAGGTTATTCAGGGTTAGGCTAGGATAGCATTGACTATTGCGCTATACATTGAGTTGCGGGCAATTTCTACGATCCACTGTGCTCTAATATTCTCTGCATGGCGCTGGGTAGGAGAGCAATAGTGGTCGTGGCAGGTTAAGCTAGGTCAGGCTACGTTTGGCTGTATGAAGTTTGGTTAGGCTGGGACATGGTGGCTTTGACTTTTCCGCTTTACACAGCGATTCTATATATTTCTGCACTCTGTTGTCTACTATAACGCTGCGCTTGGCTCCGTGGATACCAGTAATACTAGTCCCGGCACATTAATTTGTGTTAGATTGCGTTTGGTTATGCTATGCTCGTTTGGGTTAGGATATGATATCCTTGACTTTTGTGCTGCACACTGAAATGCGGTGGATTTGTGCGCTCTGCTGTGCTATAGCATGTTTTGCTTGGCTCTGGGGGTCCTGTAGTTGTGGTCTCGCCGCTTAGGTTGAGATACGCTACGCCTGGTCAAGTTACGTCAGCCATGGTTTTGTTTGGACAGCTTCCACTTTTCTGTTATACACTCTTCTTCAATGGATTTCTGCGCTCTACTCCACTCTATTATGATCTGCGTGGCTCTTTGGTGGACAGCAATACTGGTCGCGGCGCGTTAGGTTGAGCTAGATTACGTTTGGTCGAGATGGATTATTTTAGGTTTGGTTAGGATGGCTTCGACTTTTGTGCTCAACGCAGCTATCCTATGGACTTCTGTGCTCCCGTGCTCTTTGATATTCTGGTCGTACTTGGGGATGCCAGCAATCGAGATCGCCGCACGTTAGGTTGCTTTGTGTTACGTATGGTCTGGTTAGGTTACGTTACGTTTGGTCAGGTTATCCGTGACCTTTGTGCTGCACACCGCTCTTCGGTGGATTTCTGCCCTCTACATTGCCCTACCATATCTCACTCGACCTTCTGGTGGGCCGTAATAGTGTCCTCTTCACGTTAGTTTGAGTTAGGCTACGGTGTGTCATCTTATGTTTTGGTCGTTATAAGTCAGGGTAGCTTTGACATTCGTGTTAAACACTGCTATTCTGTGGACTCCTGCGCTCCACTGTGCTCCACGGTATTCTTCATGGCCCTGGGGCGTCGTGCATTAGTGGTCGCGTCTCGTTACGCTGAGTTATACTTCGTTCGGTTATGTTACTATCGGATACTTTCGGAGGGGGTAGCTTCGACTTTTGTGCTAAACACGGCTATTCGGTTGATTTCTGCGATCTACTCCGCCCTAATATGTTCAGCTTGACTCTGGGAAAGCCAGCAACTGTGGTAACGGCAAGTTATGTTGAGTCAGGCTACGTTCGGTTAGATTACGTTAGGTCAGGTTAGGCCAGAGTGCCTTCTACTTTTGTGCTTAGTTCAGCAATAGTGGTCTAGGCACGCTAGGTGGAGTTATGTTACGTGTGGTTATGTTACGTTTGGTTATGTTGGGACCGGGCAGCTTTCACTTTTGTGCTACGCTCTGCTGATCGCTGCAATTCTGCGCTCTGCTACGACCTAATATGCTCCGCTTTTCACTGGGGAGGCCAGAAATCGTGTTTGCGACCCGTTAGGATGTGTTAGAGTACGTTTGGTTAGAGTAGGTTATGTTGGGTTAGGCTAGGATATCCTCGACTTATGTGCCAACACTGCTATTCTGCGGATTTCTAGGCTCTACTGTGCTCTAGCGTATTCTGCTTGGCTCTTGGGCTTCCTGTATTAGTCGTCTCGGCACTTTAAGTTAAGTTAAGCTACGTTTGGTTTTAATACGTTTGGATAGGTTAGGATATGGCAGCTTCGACTTTTGGGCAATACACTGCTATTCGCTGGATTTCTACGCTCTGCATTGATCATCTATACTCTGCTCGACTCCAGAGGGAGGACTGTAACCGCGGTCACTGCAGGTTAGCTTGATTGTGGATACGTTTGTTTATGTTGTGTTTGGATAGGGTAGGAGAGGATAGCATAGGCTATTGTGCTTTATACTGCTATTCGCTAATCTTCTGCGCTATACTGTGCCCCAATATGCTCCGCTTGGCTCTGGGG
>NW_016964008.1:0-891 GCF_001483705.2 Eufriesea mexicana
CAGAGCATACTAGAGCAATGTATGGCGCATAAGTTCGCTGCACTGAAGTGTAAAGCAGAATAGCAAAAGATATCCTAACATATCCTCACCTAACCTAACATAACCGAACTTATCCAATCCCAACTTAACATGCCTAGCCTAATATTGCTGGGCTCGCCATCGCAAAGCAGGGCATAATAGTGGAGAGTAGAGGGCAGAGGTGCATAGAATGGCAGTGATGCGGAGCACGAAAGTCAGAGACATCATGGGCTAACACAAACAAACCTAACCTAACCAAACGTAACCTAACACAACCTGACGCGCCGCGGCCACTATTGCTGGAACTCCCGGTTCAAAGCTGTGTATATAAGATCACAGGAGAGCGCATAAGTAAACCGAACAGCAGGGTGCAGCGCATAGGTCATAACTACACTACCCTAATCAGTCCAAACGTAACACAACCGAACGTTATCTATCTAAGCCTAACGTGCTTAGACCGCCATTGCTGACCTCCCCAGAGCAATGCAGAATTTACTAGAGAACAGTAGAGCGCAGAAAGGCACAGAATAGCAGTGTATAACACAAAAGTCTAGGATATCCTAACCTTGCCTGTACAAACTTAACCTAACCGAACGTAGCATACCTCAAAGTGACACGCCGCGACCACTATTGCTGGAATCCCCAGAGCCAAGCAGAAATTATTAGAGCACAGTACACCGCAGAAATCAGCCCCATTGCAGTGTACGTCACAAAAGTCGAAGATATCGTGACATAACCTGACCTAACCTAAACTAACCGAAAGTTATCTAACTCAACCTAACGTGACGAGACTACTATTTCTGGCCTCCACACCGCCAAGCGGGACATAGTAGAGGAGCGCAGAGCGCCGGTGTGCATAGAACAGCAGGGTAT
>NW_016964009.1:0-767 GCF_001483705.2 Eufriesea mexicana
GAAATGCCAATCGAATTGATCTTTTCAGTCTGATTCTATCGCAATGCAATGGCTATAGCAAACGAATAGGATCTTACCTGCCTATTCACGCAGAAAAGCATGCTCACCACGATATTGGTCGAAAATGTCAATAAAATTGGACTTTCCAGTCAGATTCTATGGCAATGCATTGGCTATACCAGACCAATATGGTATTTCCCCCTTATTCACGCAGAAAAGCATTCTCACCACGATATTAGTCGAAAATGTCAATGGAATTGAACTTTTCGGTCATATGCTGTTGACATGCAATGGTTATAGCAAACCAATAGTATCTTTCATCCCTACGTATGCTAAAATGCATGCTCACCGCGATATTAGTCGTAAATGTCAATTGAATTGAACCCCTCAGTCAGATTCTATTGCACTGCGATAACTGCAGCAAACCAATGGTATCTTTCCTCCTTATTGACGCAGAGAAGCTTTCACAATACGATATTATTTGAAAATTTCAATAAAATTAAGCTTTTCAGACATATTCTATTGCAATCCAATGGCTATAGCAAACCAATAATATCTTTCAAACTTATTTACGCAGAGAAGCCTTCTCGCTACGATATTAGTCGGAAATTTCAATAAAATTAAGCTTTTCAGTCATATTCTATTGCAATGCAATAGATGTAGCAAACCAATAGTACTTTTCCTCCTTACTTATGCTGAAAAGCTTTCCCACCACGGTATTAGTCGAAAATGTAAATAAAATTGAATTTTTCAGTCAGACTCTATTG
>NW_016964010.1:0-297 GCF_001483705.2 Eufriesea mexicana
AAGGAGGTAAGATTCTATTGGACAGCTATAGCCATTGCAATTCTATAGCATCTGGATGGAAAACTCAATTTTATTGTCATTTCCGACTAATATTGTGTTGAGCAGACATCCATGCATAAATAAGGAGGAAAGATTCTATTGGCACGCTGTAGTCATTGCAGTGCTATAGAATCTGTCTCGAAAATTCAATTTTATTAACAATTTCGACTTATATCGTAGTGTGGTAACCTTCTTGCATAAATAAGGAGGAAAGATTCTATTGGCCAGCTATAGCCATTGCAATTCTATTGTATCTGG
>NW_016964011.1:0-313 GCF_001483705.2 Eufriesea mexicana
TCAACGCTGTCCCCTCCTAGCCAAGCCAAACGTAGCATAGACGTTCGTAGCCTAACTAAACCTCACGTGCGGCGACCACTGTAGCCGGACTCCCCGCAGCCAAGCAGAACATGACACAGGAGAGAAGAACGCAGAAATCCATAGAATATCAGAGTATAGCAGAAAATCCAAATCTGCCCAAACCTAGCTCAAGCAAAAATAACCTAACCGTACGTAACGTAACTGGACCTAATGCGCAGCGGCCGCTATTGCTGGACACCCCAGGGCCAAGCAGAATATTGTAGAGCACAGTAGAGCGCGGAAATGCACCGAA
>NW_016964011.1:4360-5038 GCF_001483705.2 Eufriesea mexicana
TAGCTTTGACTTTTCCTTTATACGTTGATATTGTCTGGATTTCTGCGCTCTGCTCTCCTGTAATATGTTCTGCTGGGCGCTGGGGATGCCAGCAGTTTCTGTGGCGGCACGTTAGGTTGAGCAAGGTTAAGTTTGGTCGTGTTATGATTTTTCATGCTAGGATAGTATAGCTCTGAATTTTTGCTGAACACTGCTATTCGGTGCATTTCTGCACTCTACTGCGCTCTGGCATGTTCTCCTTGGCAAAGGATAGCAGTTACGGTCTCGGCACGTTAATTTGAGTTATGCTACGTTCGGATAGGTTATGCTAGGGCAGGTTATGCCAAGATATCTTCGACTCTTGTGCTATGCACTGCATTGAGGTGGATTCCTGCGCCCTACTGCGCTCCAGTTTGTTCTGCTCTGCGCGGAGGTCGCCAGTAACAGTGGTGCCGTCAGGTTAGGTTGAGATGGGCTTCGCTATGTTAGGTTATGTTAGCAGTGGTTAAGTTTGTGTAGCATTGACCTTTCTGCCATACGCTGCGATTCCTCGGATTTCTGCGCTACACTCTTCCCTAACATGCACTGCATTGCCCTGTGGAGGCCAGGAAAAGCAGCCGCAGCGCGTTTGGATGTGTTGGGTTACGTTTCTTTAGGCTGGGTTTTGTTTGGGTTATGTTATGATATCTTTAACTTTTG
>NW_016964012.1:0-259 GCF_001483705.2 Eufriesea mexicana
CAGAGAATAGGTCTATTCAAAATCTATAACCGGTTATAGCATGGTGAATAGATCGCCTAACGCGTTCAATCCAATGGCAAGTGCAGCCACCTAGTTGCCAGAGAGTAACGTCTATTCAGAGGCTATAACCTGTTATAGCTTGGTGAACAGAACGTCTAACGCCTTCAACCCATTGGCAAGTACAGCCATTTACTTGTCAGAGAATTGGTCTATTCAAAATCTATAATTTGTTATAGCTAGGCGTATAGATCGCCTAACG
>NW_016964013.1:0-343 GCF_001483705.2 Eufriesea mexicana
TTGTCATTGGATTGAAGGCGTTGGGCGATCTATTCACCAAGCTATAACAGGTTATAGAATTTGTACAGGCTTATTCTCTGACTAGTAGACGGCTGTACTTGCTGTTGGATTGAAGGCGTTTGTCGATCTATTCACAATGCTATAACTGGTTATAGATTTTGAATAGACCTATTCTCTGGCAAGTAGATGGCTGTACTTGCCATTGGTTGAAGGCGTTAGGCAACCTATTAACCAAGCTATAACAGATTACAGTTTTTGATTAGAACTATTCTCTGGCAAGTAGGTGGCTGTACTTGCCTTTGGATTGAAGGCGTTAGGCGATCTAATCACCAAGCTATAACAG
>NW_016964013.1:357-628 GCF_001483705.2 Eufriesea mexicana
ACAGATTACAGATTTTGAATAGACATATTCTTTGGCAAGTAGATGGGTGTTCTTGCCATTGGATAGGAGGTGATACGCGATCTATTCACCAAGCTATAACAGGTTACAGATTTTGAATAGGCCTATTCTCTGCCAAGCAGGTGGATGTACTTGCCATTGGATTCAAAGCGTTAGGCGATCTCTTCACCAAGCTATAACAGATTACAGGTTTTGAATAGACATATTCTTTGGCAAGTAGATGGCTGTTCTTGCCATTGGATAGGAGGTGATA
>NW_016964014.1:0-798 GCF_001483705.2 Eufriesea mexicana
ACTATGCTCCGCTAGTCTCTCGGCATGCCAGCAATGTTGGTCGAGGCACGTTAGGTGGTGTTAAGTTACGTTTGATAGGGTAAGGTTTGGCTAGGTTTGGTTGGGATAGATTTGACTTTCGTTCTGTACACAGTCATTAGGAAGATTCCTGCCCACCACTGCGCTCTAGCATGATCTGCCTGGCTTTGCGGAGGCCAGTAAGAGTTACCTCGGCCGCTTAGGTTTAGTTATTCTACGTTTGGCTATGTTAGGTTATGTCTTGTTTTGTTACGATGGCTTCCACTTTTGTGCTATACACTGCTGTTCGGTGACCCTAGTTTTCCCTGCTTTACTCTGGGAATTCCAGAAATAGTAGCCGCGGCGCGTTAGGATGTGATAGTTTACGTTTGGTTAGGTCAGGTTTGTTTGGGTTAGGTTGAGATATTTTTGACCTTCGTACCATACACTGCCGCTCCATAGACATCTTCGTTCTACTTTCCTCTAGTATGCCCCTTTTGGCGATGGGGATGCCAGCAATAGTTGGCTAGACACTATAGGTTGGGATTGGTTACGTTTGGTTGCGTTCGGTTATGCCAGCATATGTTAGGTTATCTTCTTCTTTTCCGCTATACCCTACAATACGGCTGATTTCTGCGGTCTACTGTGCTCTAGTATATCTTCCTTGGCTCTGGGGAGGTCAGCAATAGTGCTTTCGGCACGATAGGTTAAGTTGGTTTGCGTTGGGTTTTATTGTGTTTGGATGGGTTAGGATAGGATAGTTTTGACGCCTGTGCTATACACTGCTATTCGGAGGGTTTC
>NW_016964015.1:0-556 GCF_001483705.2 Eufriesea mexicana
CCGTTCGCTTTGGTTAGGTTAGGATAAGTTTGGTCATTATGGCTTTGATTTTCGTGCTGTACACTGCTACACTGTGCTTTCCTGCGCTCTATTGGGCTCTAGTATATTCTGCTTGGATATGCGGTGGCCAGCAGTAGTGCCCCCGTCGCGCTAGTCTAAGTTACGTTGCGTACGGTTTTATTAAGTTTGGTTATGTTAGGAGAGGGTACCTTTGACTATTGTGCTATACACTAATATTTGGAGTATTCCGCGCTCAACATAGTTCTACAATACCCTGCTGGACACTCCGGAGGCCAAAAATTGTGGTCGGGGCACGTTACATTAAAAAAAAGCTGCGTTAGGTTAGGTCATGTAAGTATGGGTTTGGTTTGGATATCTTCGGCTTTCCTGCTATACACCGTGATTCTATGGAATTCTGTGCCCTACTCTCATCTAACAGGTTCTGCTTGGTTCTGTGGAGCACATGATTGGTAGTGGCGGCATGTGTGGTTGGGTTTGGTTACGTTATGTAGTGTTGCGGTTTTTCAGGTTAGGAAAGGGTACCTATGACTTTTGC
>NW_016964016.1:0-976 GCF_001483705.2 Eufriesea mexicana
TATTGACATTTTCGAATGATATCGTGGTGAGCTAACTTTCTTGCATAAATTCAGTGGTGAGCTACTTTTCGCGATCTGTGGCCATTGCAATGCTATATAACCTGGCTGGAAAATCAAATTTTATTAACATTTTCTTCTAATATCTTGGTGAGCTAACTTTCTTGCCTAAATAAGGAGGAAAGATACTATTGTCGTGCTATTTCCATTGCAGGGCCACAGAATCTGGCTGGAAAATTAAATTTTATTGACATTTGCGGCTAATATCGCGGTGGGCAAGCCTCCTTGCATAAATATGGAGGAAAGACACTTTTCGCGAGATATGGCCATTGTAGCGCAATAGAGTCTGGCAGGAAAATTAAATTTTATTGACATTTTCGAATAATATCGTGGTGAGCTAACTTTGTTGCGTAAATAAGGAGGAAAGATTCTATTAGCGTGCTATAGCCATTGCAATGCTATAGAATATGGCTGGAAATTTCAATTTTGTGCACATATACGACTATTGTCGTGGTCAGTTAACTTTCTCGCGTATATAAGGAGGAAAAATTCCTTTGACGTGCTATAGCCACTGCAGTGCAACAGAGTCTGGATGGAAAATATAATTATATTGACAAGTTCGACTAATATCGGGGTGAGCTGTCTTTCTTGCATAAATAAGGAGGAAAGATTCTATTGGTGTGTTATAACCGTTGCAATACTACAGAATCAGGCTGGAAGATTCAATTTTAATGACATTGTCGTCAAATATATCGTAAATAAGGAGGAAAGATTCTATTAGCGTGCTATAGCCATTGCAATGCTATAGAATCGTGCTTGGTGATGAAATTTTATTGACATTTTCGACTAATATGGTACTGAGCTAATTTCTTTCATAAACAAGGTGGGAAGATTCTATTTGCGCGCAATACCTGTCGCAGTGCTATAGAATCAGGCTGGAAAGCTTAATTTTATTGACATTTTCGACTGATATCGTGGT
>NW_016964017.1:0-593 GCF_001483705.2 Eufriesea mexicana
AGAAAATAACAATAAGATTGAATCCTCCAGGCAGATTCTATAGCATTCCAATGGCTATAGCACCCCCAATAGAATCTTTCCCACTTATTTATGAAAGAAAGTCAGCTCACCACGGTATTAGTCGAAAATGACAATAAAATTGAATTTTCCAACGAGATCCTATAGCAACGCAATGGCAATACCACGCCAATAGAATCTTTCCTCCTTATTTATGCACGAAAGTTAGCTCCGCACGATATTAGTCGAAAATGTCTTTAAAATTGAATTTTCCAACGAGATCCTATAGCAACGCAATGGCAATACCACGCCAATAGAATCTTTCCTCCTTATTTATGCACGAAAGTTAGCTCCGCACGATATTAGTCGAAAATGTCTTTAAAATTGAATTTTCCAGGCAGATACTCTAGCATTGCAATGGCCACAGCACGCCAATGGGATCTTACCTTCTCATTTATGCAAGAAAGTTAGTTCACCACTATATAAGTCGAAAATGTCCATAAAATAGAATTTTCCAGCCGGATTCCATGGCATTCCAATGGCTATAGCATGCCAATAGAATCTTTCCTCCTTATTTATGAAAGAAAGTTAGCTCA
>NW_016964017.1:678-1512 GCF_001483705.2 Eufriesea mexicana
CACGCCAATAGAATCTTTCCTCCTTATTTATGCACGAACGTTAGCTCAGCACGATATTAGTCGAAAATGTAAATAAAATTGAATTTTCTAAGGATATTGAATAGCATTGCAATGGCTATAGAACGCCAATAGAATCTTTCCTCCTTATTTACCCAACAAAACTTGCACACCACGATATTAGTCGAAAATGTATATAAAATTGAATTTTCTAGGCAGATTCTATAGCATTGCAATGGCCATAGCACGCCAATAGTGTCCTTCCTCCTTATCGAAGCAAGAAAGTTAGCTCGCCACGATATTAGCGGAAAATGTATATATAATTGTATTTTCCTGCCCAATTATATTGCAGTGCAGTTGCTATAACTCGCCAATAGAATCCTTCCCCCTTATTTTAAAAGAAAGATACTTCACCACTGTATTAGTTGAAAATGTCAACAAAATTGAATTTTCCATCCTGATCCTGTTGCAATGCAATGTCTACAGCACGTCAATGGAATCATTCCTCCTTATATATGCAAGACAGTTAGCTCACCGCGATATTAGTCGAAAATGACAATATAATTGAATTTTCCAGCCAGATTCTAAACCACTGCAATGGCTATAGTACGCCAATAGAAACCTTCCTCCCTACGTATGCAAAGGAGATAGCTCACCACGATATATGTCGAAAATGTCAAAAAAAAGTAAAATTGAACTTTCCACGCAGATTCAATAGCATTGCAATGGCTATAGCATGCCAATAGAATCTTTCCCCCTTATTTATGAAAGAAAGTTTGCTCACCACGATATTAGTCGAAGATGTCAGTAAAATTGAATTTTCCATCGACATCCTAT
>NW_016964018.1:0-587 GCF_001483705.2 Eufriesea mexicana
ATCCCCTCCTATCCTAAACCATAATAACATAACCAAACGTAACATACCTCAACCTAACGTCCCCTGAGCATTGTTGCTAGCCTCCCCAAAGTCAAGCAGAGCCTGTCAGTGGAGAGCAGAACACTGAAATCCATAGAATCGCAGAGTATATCAGAAAAGTCAAAGCTACCCGGGCCTAACCAAGCAAACAGGACATAACCAAACATACCCTGACTCAACCTAACTTGCCGAGACCGCTATTGCTACCATCTCCACAGCCAAGCAAAATATACAGGAGCACAGTAGAGCGCAGAAATGCTCCCAAAGCTGCGCATAGCACAAAAGTCTATACTATCACGTCCTAACCTCACCGTACGTAACATAACCGACGTAGCATAGTGCAACCTAACGCGCCGAGAACACTATCGCTGGCATCCCGAGAGCCTAGCAGAGTATGCTTGAGAACAGCAGAGCACAGAAATCCAACTCATTGCAGTGTATAGCACAAAGGTCAAGCACAACCCGACCTGTCTAGGCCTAACTTTACCTACCCAAACATGGTGTAACATAACATAACGTGACGAGACCAATATTGCTGGCCTATTCAG
>NW_016964019.1:0-226 GCF_001483705.2 Eufriesea mexicana
GTCACACACACTCGCACTTCCGGCACTATTATACGAAAACGCGAACGAAAATTCGGAAAAAAATAAGTGATTCTGATAGAGGAGATTCTGCGCTATCAATGTAGGTGAAAAATTTCTTATCACAAGGCCCCATTTCGCTAAAGTAAGCCCCGACGGGAAACTGCGCACAGGCCTGTCACACACACTCGCACTTCCGGCACTATTATACGAAAACGCGTACGAAAAT
>NW_016964020.1:0-1018 GCF_001483705.2 Eufriesea mexicana
TGCTTGTATGGATGAATGTATGGTTGAGTGTATGGATGTATGGACGAATGTATGGATGTATGCGTGGATGTATGCATGGCTGTAAGCAAGGATGTATGTATGGATGTTTGGATGGATGTATGCGTGGATGTATGTATGGATGTGTGTACGCATGTCTCTATGGATGCATGGATGGATGGGTGGATGGGTGGATGGATGTTTCGATGAACGGATGTATGGACGGATTGAGGTATAGGTGGATGGATGTATGTATGGATGGATGTATGGATGTATGAATGGGTGGATGTATATATGTATGGACGTATGGATTGATGGATGTATGGATGGACGGATGTATGGATGGATGGACTTATGGATGTAGGGATGTACGAATGTAATGATGTACGTATGTATGGATGCATGGACGGATGGATGGATGTTTTGATGTATGTATGGATGTATGGATGGATGGATGGTTTGGTGGATGGATGTGTTGGTGGATAGATGTATGGATCGATGCACGTATGGATGGAGTGATGTGTGGATGGATCGATGTATGGAAGGATGGCTGTATGGATGGATGGATGGATGTATGGATGGTTTGAGGAGTGGATGGACGGATGTTCGCATGTATGGATGTATGGACGTATATATGTTTGCATGTATGCATGGATGGATGTATCGAAAGATGGAATGACGTATGGATAGATTTATGTGTGTATGGATGTATGGATGCATGGATGTATGGACGGCGGGCTGTATGGATGAATGGATGAATGGAAGGTGTGACGTATGGATAGACGGATTTCCGTATGTATGGATGTATGTATGTATATGTGTATGGATGTGTGGATGGATGGAGGTATCGATGGATGGAAGTACGGATGATAGGATTTATGTATGTGTGGCTGGATGGATGGGTGGATGATGGGATACATGGATGGATGGAAGGGTGCATGGATGGATGGAATAATGTTTGGATGTATGCGTCGATGCTTAGATATATGGATGGATGGATGTATTGGTGTAGGGATGTATG
>NW_016964021.1:0-680 GCF_001483705.2 Eufriesea mexicana
TAACATATCTCAACCAAACGTGCCACGACCGCTATTGCAGGCATTCCCAGATTCAAGCAGGTGTTATTAGAGCAATGCCGCGTACAGGTATTGACCGAATATCAGTGTATAGCTCAAAAGTCAAAGCTATCATACCCTAACCTAACCAAATGTAACGTAGCCGAACGCGAACTAAGTAAACCTAACGTGCCGAATCCTCAATTGGAGGCCTCCACAGAGCCAAGCATAACATATTAGTAGCATATCACAGTACAAAGCAGGAATCCATCCAACGGCAGTGCGTAGAACAAAACTCGCAGCCGTACTAACTAAACGCAACCTTAACTATAACCTTAACTTAAACTAACCAAAGGCAACATAACTCAATCTTTCGTGCCACGGCCGCTATTTATGGTCTCTCCAGAGACGTGCGTAGTGTAGTAGAGCAATGAAGTGCGCAGAAATCCACCGAATTGCAGTGTATAGGACAAACGCGGTTGTCACCCTATCCTAACCTAACCAAACGTAACATAACACTACCTGACGTGCCGAGAGCACTATTGCTGGCCACTCCAGAGTAGAGCAGAGTATAGTAGAGCAGATTAGAGCGCAGAAAGTCAACAAATAGCAATGTATATCACAAAAGTCAAAGATACCCACACCTAACCAGGCCAAACCTACCATAGCCAAGAGTAGAATAA
>NW_016964022.1:0-489 GCF_001483705.2 Eufriesea mexicana
ATAGCACTAAAGTCGATGTCATCCTCTCCTAAACTAACCAATCGTAAGATAGCAAAACGTAACTCATCTAAAGCTAACGTTCAGCGACCTCTATTACTGGCAACCGCAGAGCCAAGCAGGACATACTAGAGCACAGTAGAGCGCAGAAATCAACAATATATCAGTGCACAGGACGAAAGTTAACGCTGTCCAAAGCAAACTATGCCTAATCCTACCTAACCGGACGTGGAATGATTAAACATAACCTGCCGAGACCACCATTGCTGGTACTTCCAGAGTTAAGCTGAAGACACTAGAGCGCTGTAGGTCGTACAGATCCACGTAATAGCAGACTACAGCACTAAAGTCGAAGCTACCCCTCCTAACCAAATGAATCGTAACATAAACAAAAGAACGTAGCGTAACTCAGCCTAACGTGCCGCGACGACTATTGCTGGACTCTCCAGAGTCAAGCGGAACACGCTTGTGGAGAGTAGAACGCAGAAATCC
>NW_016964023.1:0-416 GCF_001483705.2 Eufriesea mexicana
TTTGTTATAGCCATTGCATTGCAAGAGAATCTGACTGAAAAGATCAATTCTATTGACATTTTCCACCAATATCGAGGTGAGCAAGATTATCCTGTTAAATAAACAGGAGAGATACTATTGGATTGTTATAGCCATTGCATTGCAATAGGATATGGCTGAAAAGTTCAATTTTATTGACATTTTCGTCTAATATTGCGGTGAGCACACTTTTCTGAGTAAATAAGGAGAAAAGACACTATCGGTTTGCTATAGCCATTACATTGCAATAGAATCTGACTGATAAGTTCAATTTTATTGACATTTTCGGTTTATATCGTGGTGAGCAAGATTTTCTGCATAAATAAGGAGGAAATATCCTATTTTGTTTTGTTATAGCCGTGGCAATGCAATACAGTCTGTCTGAAATGCTCTATTTT
>NW_016964024.1:0-526 GCF_001483705.2 Eufriesea mexicana
ACCCAAAATAACCTAATCAACCAATCGTAGTCTATATCAGCCTAACGTGCGGCAAACCAGTATAGCTGGCAACCAAAGAGACAAGCAGAGCATAACAGGGGAGAGTGGAGAGCAGGAATCCACAGAATAGCAGTGTACAGCTCCAAAGTCAAAGCCAACCTAAACAAACTTAGCGTACCCCAACCAAAAGCAACGTAACCGAACTCAACCGCACGTACCAGGACCACAATTTCTGGACACCCCAGAGCCGAGCAGAGCGCACTGGAGCACAGTGGAGAGTAGAAATCCACCGAAAAACAGTTTATACAACGAAAGAAAAAGCTATAAAAGCATAACCCAGTCTAGCCTTACCTAACCGAAGGTAGCATAACTAAACCTAGCGTGCCGATGCCACCATTACTGGCCTCCCCACAGACGAACAGAGTATAGTAGGGCAATGTAGGGCGTAGGAATCCACCAAATTGCGTTGTATTGCACGAAAGTCAAAGCTACTTTGTCCTAACCTAACCAATGGTAGCATCACCAA
>NW_016964025.1:0-329 GCF_001483705.2 Eufriesea mexicana
TCCATCCATAGATCCACCCATCCATACATCCACCGTACCATACATCCATCCATCCATACTAGCACCCATCCATACATCCATCGATCCATACATCTATCCATCCATACATCCACCCATACATTCATACATCCACACATCCAAAAGACCATACATCCATACATCCATACAAACATACATATATACATACATACATCCATACGTACATCCATCCATCCATCCATCCATACATCCATCCACTGATACGTCCAGCCATCCATACATCCATACATACATGCATCAATACAGACATCAATACATACATCCATACATACACCGTTACATTCATCCAT
>NW_016964026.1:0-522 GCF_001483705.2 Eufriesea mexicana
CACCCTTCGATACATCCATCCATCCATACATCCATACATACACACATGTATACATCCATACATCCATACATCCGTACATCCGTCCAACCATATCTCAATCCATCAATACATGCATTCTTCCATACAGCCATCCATCCATACGTCCACCCATCCATACATCCATACATCCGTAGTTCCGTCCATCCATACCTCCATCCATCCATACATCTGCCTACCCATAGATCCACCCATCCATAGATCCACAGATCCATAAATCTACCCTTTCATACACCCATCAATGTATACATCCATACATCCGTAGTTCCGTCCATCCATACCTCCATCCATCCATACATCTGCCTACCCATAGATCCACCCATCCATAGATCCACAGATCCATAAATCTACCCTTTCATACACCCATCAATGTATACATCCATACATCAACACGTCCTTACATCCATAAACCCGTCCATTCGTGCCTCCACCATACGATACATCCATCCATCCATATATCCATACATATACAAAACCATACATCCA
>NW_016964027.1:0-562 GCF_001483705.2 Eufriesea mexicana
TCGATGGATGTATGGATGGATAGATGTATGGATCGATGTATGTATGGATGTGTGCTTGTATTGGCGGATGGATGTAAGTTTTAGTGGATGTATGGATAGGTGGATATATGGATGGATGGATGTATGGCAAGGTGGATGTATGGATGCATGTATGTATGCATGAATGGTTGTATGGGTGGATGGATGGATGGATGGATGGATGTATGGATGGGTGGATGTATGGATGGATTGAGGTATTGGTGGACGGATGTATGGATGTATATATGTACGGATGTATGGATGTATGTATGTATGGGTGTATGGATGGATGGATGTATTGGTGGATGTATGTGTGGATGGCAGGATATATGGAAGGATGGATGTATTAGTATGGATGCATGAGTGTAAGGATGTACGGATGTATGTGTGGACGTTTGTGTAGATGCATGTATGGATGTATGCTTGGATGTATGTGTGGATGTACGTGTGGATGTATGTAAGGATGATTCTATGGATGTATGTATGAATGAATGTATGGTTGTATGTATGGATGTATGTATTGATGCATGTATGGATGTATAGG
>NW_016964028.1:0-675 GCF_001483705.2 Eufriesea mexicana
GGATGTATGGATGTATTGACGTATGTATGTATGTATGTATGGATGAATGGATTGGTGGATGGGCGTATGGATGGATAGATGTATGGATGTATGGATGGACGGATTTTTGGATGTGTGGATGTATGAATGTATGGATGGATGGATGTAATAGATGTATGGAAAGAAGTATGTATGGATGGATGTATATATGGATGAATGGTTGTCTGGATGTATGGATGTATGGATGGATTGAGGTATGGATGGACGGATGTACGGAAGTATGGATTTATGGATGTGTGGATGTATGAATGTATGGATGGATGGATGTTTCGCTGGATATATGTACGGATCGATGGATGGATGGGTGGGTGGTTGTATGGCTGGATGGATGTATGGAAGGATGTATGTATGGATTTATGTATGTATGGATTGATGGCCGAATGGATGGATGGTTGTATGGATGGTTTGAGGTATGGATGGACGGATGTACGTATGAATGGACGTACGGATGAATGGATGTATGGATGGATTGAGGTATGGGTTGATCGATGTATGTATGGATGGATGTATGGATGTATGTATGTATGGATGCATATATGTATCGGTGTTTGGATTGATGGATGTATGGTTGGTTGGACGTATGGTGGATGGATTTGTGGATGTATGGATGTATGAATGTAGGGATGTATGGATGGA
>NW_016964029.1:0-618 GCF_001483705.2 Eufriesea mexicana
CCGTGGAAGCCAACAATTGTGGTCTCGTCACGTTATGTTGAGTGAGGTTACGTTTGGTTATGTAACGCTTGGCTATGTTAGGATATGATACCTCGCCTTTTGCGGTATAGACAGCCATTCGGTGAGTTTCTGCACTCTCATGTGCTATAATATGCTATGCTCGGCTCTGTGGTGTCCAGTAATGTTGTTCCCGTCACGTTAGGTTGAGTAAAGTTTCCCTTCGTTAGGTAAGATTAGGAAGGCTCGGTAAGGATTTCTTTGACTTTTGTGCTATAAACGGCATTTCGGTCGACTTTGGCGCTCTAATGCGCTCTAATATGCTCTGCTTGGCTCTGATAGGCCAGCAACAATGGTCTCGTCACGTTGGTTTAAGTTACGTTATGTTTGGTTATGTCACGATTGTTTTAGCTCAGGAGAGCGTAGGTTTGATTTTTTGTGTTATACTCCGCTTTTCGACTGCGTTTCTGCGCTCTACTGTGATCTAATAGGCTCTACTTTGCATTGGCAGGCCAGAAATATTGGCAGCGGCGCGTTAGTATGGCTCCGGTATCGTTCGGCTAGGCTTGGCTGGGATAGGTTTGGCCATGATGGGTCCGCCATTTGTGCTATACACTGCTA
>NW_016964030.1:0-534 GCF_001483705.2 Eufriesea mexicana
TGCTGTAGCTATTGCAGTGATATTGAATGTGGTTGGAAAATTCAAATTTATTGACATCTTCGACTAATATCGTTGTGAGCTGAGTCTCTTGTATAAATAAGGAGGAAAGATTCAGTTGGCGTGTCATAGTCGTCGCAATGCTATAGAATCTCGCTGGAAAGCTCAATCTTATTGACATTTTTTGACGAATATCGCGCTGAGCTAACTTCCTTGCATAGGTATGAAGGAAAGAGCCTTTTGGCGTGCTATAGCCATTGCAATGCTGTAGAATCTGGCTGGAGGATATAATTTTATTGACATTTTCGACTAGTACCTTGATGAGCTTACTTTCTTGCATAAATAAGGAGGAAAGATACTTTTGGCGTGCTATAGACATTAAAATGCTCTGGAATCTGTATGGAAAGTGTAATTTTAATAGCATCTTCGACTAATATCGTAGTGAGCTACCTTTCTTGCGTAAATAAGGAGAAAAGATTCTACTGTCCAGCTGTAGCCATCGCAATCCTATAGAATCTGGCTGGAAAATACAATTTT
>NW_016964031.1:0-828 GCF_001483705.2 Eufriesea mexicana
ATAAAAGTCAAGGCTACCGTGTCCTAACCTAGCCAAATGTAGCATAAATGTAAGTGACTTTACTCAAACTAATACGCCGAGATCACTGTTGCTGGCCTCCCGGGAGCGAAGCAGAATATGCTATAGCACAGTTCAGCTCAGAAAACCGCCTCATTGCACTGTGTAGCACAAAAGTGCAATTCGTCCTGTCCTAACATAGCCAGTCGTTACAGCACCAAAATTAACCTAATACAACGTAACGTCCCGCGACCACTATTTCTGCCCCACACAGATCAAAGCAGAATATACTAGTGCACAACAGAGCGCAGAAATTCTCGGCATTGCTGTGTACTGCACAAAAGTCAAACAAATCCTGACCAAACGTGACCCAACCTAACCTAGCCGAACGTAATATAACTCAAGCTAACTTGACAAGACAACAGTTGCTGGTCTACACTGAGTGAAGCAGAATGTACTGGAGCACACTCGAGCGCAGAAAGCCTCCCCATTGCAGTGTATAGCGCAAAAGTCGAAGATATCCTACCATAACGTGACACAGACTGACCTAACGGAACGTAGCATAGCACATCACAACGTGTCACGTCCACTGCTGCAGACGCCCCAAAGCGAGCACAATATAGTAGAGTACAGTAGAACACAGGAATCCACCACATAATAGAATATAGCATAAAATTCAAAGTAGCCTATCCTAACTGGGCCAAGCTTAACACAACCAAACGTAACATAACTATACTGACTAGTCAAGACAGGCATTGCTGGCCTCGTCAGAGCCAAGCAGAACATACTAGAGAATACTAGTGCGCAGAAATCCGCCGAACAACGGTGTGT
>NW_016964032.1:0-921 GCF_001483705.2 Eufriesea mexicana
CATCCAGCCATCCATACATCCATACAGATATACATCCATACATCCATACATCCATACATCCGTGCATCCATACATTCGTACATCCGTACAATCGTTGACCCATACATACACAAATCCATACATGCATACATCCACGCACACATCTATACACACACCCGTACATACGTCCATCCATCCACCCATCCATAATTCCATTCATCCA
Source organism: Eufriesea mexicana (assembly GCF_001483705.2). Lineage (NCBI taxonomy): Eukaryota > Metazoa > Arthropoda > Insecta > Hymenoptera > Apidae > Eufriesea > Eufriesea mexicana. The sequence goes on from NW_016964032.1 coordinate 203, forward strand.
CCGATCCATAAATCCATCCAATCATAGCTCCATCCATCCATACATTCATACATCCATTCATCCGTCCATCCGCACATCCATCCACCCATTCGTCCACGCTTCGATACACTCATCCATCCACACATCATCCCATCCATACGTCCATCGATCCATACATCTCTCCATCCATACGTTCATCCAACAAACCATCCATCCATCCAAACATCCATACATTCATCAACAAATCCATCCATCCATCCATCCATCCATACACCAGCTCAACCATAAATTCGTACATCCATACGTCCATACATCCATACATCCACACATCCATACATGCATACATCCATACTTACTTACATCCATACATCCATGCATACCCCCATACACTCATCCACACATACATCCATTGATACATCCGTAAATGCATCCATACAAACATCCATGCATCCATCCATCCACACATCCATCAATACATTCATCCATACATGCATTCAAACATACATCCATTCTTCCGACCATTCACCCGTTCATTCGTCCACCCACACATCCATACATCCATGCCTCTGTACATCCATATATTGTTACATACATACATCCATGCATACATACATCCGTACATCCGTAACGCAAATACGGCCATAAAATTCATACATCCATACATACAAACGTCTATACATTAATACATCCATCCATCCATCCATCCATTCATCCATACATCCATCCATACGTACATCCAT
>NW_016964033.1:0-880 GCF_001483705.2 Eufriesea mexicana
CGCACAGAAGAGCGCAGAAGTAGACAGAATAGCAGCGTGTATCTAAAAGACAAAGCTATTGTAACCTAACACAGCGTAACCAAACCAAGGCATACGTAATCTAACACAAGCTGATTTGCGGTGGCCACTACTGCTGACCTCCGGAGAGTCTAGCAGAGTACAGCAGAGAAGCGTAGATCGCAGAAATACGCCGAATTGCTGCATAGAGCACAAAAGTTAAAACTGCCTGTTCCTAACATAGCCAAACGTAATATAACCATGCGCGACGTTACTCAGAATAACGCGTCCAGACCACTATTGCGAGTCTCCCCAGAACCAAGTAGAGCATATTAGATTACAGTAGAGGGCAGAAGTCCGACTAATTGCAGTGTGTAGTGCATAAGTCAAAACCATCATAACCGTACCTAGCACATCCTAGCCTAACCAAACGTAACTTGACACTGCCTATCGTGTCACGACCACTATTCGTGGCCACCTCAGAGCCGAGCAGAGTTACATTAGTGCTATGTATAGCGCAGAAACCCACCGAGTATAAGTGTATGGCACAAAAGTCAAAGTTGTCGTATCCTAACCTAACCAAACCTATCATAATCAAGCGCAATCAAATCCAACCTAACGTGCCTAGGCCACCATTTGTGGTCTCTCCAGAGCAACGGAGAGCATATTATAGAAGAGAATAGCGGAGAAAACCACGAAATAGCAGTGCGCAGCACAAAAGACAATGACATCCTAACCTAACCTAACCTAACCACACATAACCTAACTCAACCTGTCATGCCACGACCGCAATTGCCGGCTTCGCAAGTGTCGAGCGGAATATAGTATATCAATGAAGAGCGCACGAGTTCTCCGATGAGCAGTGTATAGCACAAGGGTCAAA
>NW_016964034.1:0-2483 GCF_001483705.2 Eufriesea mexicana
CGTCAATACATACATCCATACATACACCAATACATTCATCCATACATACATCCATACATACATACTACCATACATCCATACATACACACATACATAAATCTATTCAAACATTCGTCCATACATCCATAAACGCGTACATCCGTCCATCCGTACCTCAAACCATCCGTACGTCCGTCCATCCATACAACCATTCATCCATAAATATATCCTTCCATACTTCCACCTTTCTACACATCCATCCATCCATACATCCACCCATCCATACATCCATCGAACCATACGTCCATCGATCCATACGAACACCCATCCATACATCCATACATATATACATCCGTACATCCATACATCCGTACATCCATACATTCGTACAAACATCCATACATCCATAAATCCGTCCAACCATACGCACATCCACACATCCATACATACACCCATACACACATCCACACATACATCCATCCATACATCCGTTCATGCGTCCAAACACACACCCATCCATACATGCATAGATGTATCCATACATACATCCGTGCATACAACCATACATCCGTCCATACATGCATCCATACACACGCCCTTCCATTCGCGCATCCATACATCCATACACATGCCTGTTCATACATCCATCCACACATCCATACATCCATAAATCTATACATCCATTCCTGCATGCATACATTCACTCTTACATCCAGACATTCATACATACATACATCCATACATGCAGAAATCCATACATGCATACATCCATTCATCCATCCATCCATACATCCATCCGTCCATCCATCCATGCACCCATACACACATCAACACGCAGATCCATACATACACGCATACATTCATCCATACATACATCCATACGTACAATCTTACATACATCCATACATACCTCCATGCTTACATCCATACATACATCCATACAATCATCCATACATACAAACGTTCTTCCGTCCATCCACCGATACATTCAAGCACCCACTCATCCATATATCCATGCATCCGTACATCCATACATGCGTACATCCGAATGTCCATACATACATACACACATACATACATAACTCAAATACGTCCATAGATTCAAACGTACATACGTACATACATACATACATACATCCATACACCCACCCATACATCCATACCTACTGCAATACATACATCCATTCATACACCCATACATTCATCCATACATACATCCATACATACATCCATCCACCAATCCATCAATCCATCATTACATCCATACATACATCGTTACATCCATCCATCCATCCATACATCCATACATATATAAATCCATATATCCATAAATCCGTACATCCATACACTCGTACATCCATACATCCATACACCCATACATCCATACATCCATCCATACAACCATTCATCCATTCATAGATCCATCCGTCCAGACATCCATACATCCGTACATCCGTACATTCGTACAATCATACATCCACACATCCATACATCCATATATCCGTCCAAATATACTACCACCCATCCATAAATTCAACCATACGCACGCCCACACATCCATATATACACCCATACACACATCCATACATACGTCGATCCATACATCCATACATACGTCCATACACACACCCATCCATACATCCAAAGATATATCCATACATACTTCAGTGCAAATATCCATACATCCATCCATACATGCATCCATACAAACAACCATACATACAACCATGCATACATCCATACATTCATCCATACAGACATCTACACATACATCCAAACATACACCAATACATTCGTCCATACATCCATACATACACACATACATACAACCATTCAAACTTCCATACATACGTCCACGCATATATCCATCCGTCCAAACAGCCATCCATCCATACATACAACCATCGGTACTCCCATACTTCCATACGCCCATCCATCCATACGTCCAACCATTCATACATCCATCAATCCATTCATCCATAGATGCATACATCCACACATCCATACATACATCCGTACATACACCCATACTTACATCCAGACAAACATCCATACATACATCCATGCATACATCAATACATTCATCCATAGAAACATCCATACATACATCCATGCATACATCCATACATTCAGCCATACAAACATCCATACATACGCTCGTCCTTCAGTCCATCCAGCCACCCATTCATCCACCCACACATCCATACATCCATGCATTAGTACAACCATCCATTCGCACATCCATACATCGATACATACGTACATCCATACATTCGTACATCCATACATCCACACATCCATACATTCATAAATCCGTCCAACCATACAACCATCCATCCATACATACAACCATACACACAGCCATCCATACATCCACAGATATATCCATACATACATCCGTACATACATCCATATATCCATACATACATCCATACACACAGCCATCCATGCATCCACAGATATATCCATACATACATCCGTACATACATCCATACATCCATCCA
>NW_016964035.1:0-525 GCF_001483705.2 Eufriesea mexicana
TATGCAAGAAAGTTAGCTCGCCACGATATTAGTTGAAAATGACAATAAAATTCAATTTTCCAGGCAGATTCTATAGCATCGCCATGACTATAGCGCGCCAGTGGGATCTTTCCTCCTTATATACCCATGAAAGTTAGGTCACCACAATATTAGCCGAAAATGTCAATAAAATTCAATTTTCCAGCCAAATCCTATAGCATTGCAATGGCTATTTCACGCCAATAGAGTCTTTCCTCCTTATCTATGTTAGAAAGTTAGGTAACCACTATATTAGCCGAAAATGTCAATAAAATTCAATTTTCCAAGCCAGGTTCTATAGCATTGCAATGGCTACAGAACGCAAATAGGATATTTATTCCTTATTTTTGCAAGAAAGTTAGCTCACCACGATATTAGTCGAAAATATCAATTAAAATGAATTTTCCAACCAGATTCTATAGTAGTACAATAACTATAGCGTGTCAGTAGAATCTTTCCTCCTTATATATCCAAGGAAGTTAGGTCACCACAATATTAGCCGAAAAT
>NW_016964036.1:0-1718 GCF_001483705.2 Eufriesea mexicana
CTATAAATCGTTCTTATTAATATTATAGTTTTGATATTTTATAACTAATTTACTTTCGGCTGCCAGTTTATGTATCGGTATAGATGGACACTGTGGTGGTTGCTCGAACTCCACTAATGTTGAAATGCTTGAACTCAGCGTAGAGACCAGAATATTCCATCAGTATACTATCCTCTTCAATCGTGCTGAATGTGATTTCTTCTTCGAATACCGAAAACCTTAACTCGGTTTTAAAAAGCATTCAGCGTAACTCGTGTAATGACCATGTTATAATGCGCTGCTTAGGCAAACAATTTTCGAATGCAAGTCGAGATCTGATTTCGTGACTGCTAATTCAATGAATATACCACTCACAATTTTCAATAATAAGAACAAATATCGGGGTCCTGTCAATATTTCTCAAGACCAGACACCTAAGGAGAGACATAGTATTCTCAGCATTACATGAACTAATGTACTATTAAATCGTACTATCTTGTAATGTACTATTAAAACATACGAGGTCTCCGCACTAAACTTTTAGCATGGTTTTCACATTTTTCAAAGCATTACGGAAAGAAGCGCCTACTCGTGTGGCGTCAACTGATGATTACTTGTCTTATTCAGATCTTCATGTTGAATCTTCTCGTATCTTTTCTAGAGAATATTACTACCAATAATATATCAGCATAGTACAAAGAGATTCATTGCATTAAATAATCTATAAACCGTTTTGGAATTTTCCAAGCACTTAACGTAAAGCCTTCAAACATCTCAAGTTAATGATTTTCCACATTTATGACAACGTGTAACGCTCAATCTATAGCTATTTTGCTTTTTCATTTTGGGTTGGTGTACTCTTCGCATTTTCCTGCTCCTTCTATATTTCAATTTAATTGCAACCTCCACTTCTATATTCTAAATACACGTATATGCGATGTATTTAAAAAATTCAGTAGGTCGAATACCACACCAAAGGTTCGAGGATTGGTGGCATTACTTTCCATCAGAAGCATTTACCTGCACCACAATGTATTATTTTTAATGCTTCCTTGGCTGCTGATTCGTTTCCTTTCACTTAGAAAAGTAGTTCCATTACGCTTATTTTTTAAATCCGAAAATCAAACAGGCACGAGGAACGAGAGATGCGTTTGATTTTGGTTATTACAGATATTACTGATATCAATCTCACTGTGTTCTACAGTTTAATAGCAGAAGCCATATAGTGATAGTCCGAGATGATAATCCCATTGCTGCTTCCTCTGGAGTTGCTGAGAGTTCTCTCATAGGATCACTTCCGTTGCTATATTTCATCAATGACCTGTCACGAAGGCTTCAGGATCGTTCACTGTCATTTTTCCCAAATAACTTTCAATTAGCTAGTAACATATCCTGCATTCATTATTGTATTAAAATGCAAATGGATTTGTATAGTATGAGACACAAAAGAAGACTGTGACATAAGAGCAGATGGTAATATACCATACAATTATAGTAAATGTCGTTTCATGTGGCTAACAAGAAAGTTAAACCCAAATGTGTTTGAATACACTCGTAAGGGTCTAGTAATTTCTTGCATACGCGAAATTAAGAATTTGATCGTTCATTTCACATTCGTTATTAGATTTCTTCTCGCACTATCGTTTCATTACGAAGTAAAAGGTCTGTGTTGTGGGTAGAACTGTTGCTTGAAAAAACTAATATTGAGCTACCGATTGGATACAAATTCGGAGCATTTA
>NW_016964037.1:0-964 GCF_001483705.2 Eufriesea mexicana
GCTAGCTTTCTTGCATAAATGAGGAGGATATATTCTGTTGGCGTGCTATAGGCATTACAATGCTACAAAATCTGTTTGGAAAGTTCAATTTTGTTGACCTTTTCGACTAATATCGTGGTGAGCTAACTTTATTGCATAAATAAGGTTGGTAGATTCCACTGGCGTGCTATAGCCGTCGCAGTGCAATAGAATCTCTCTGGAAAGTCCAACTTTATCGACATTTTCGACTTATATCGTGGTGAGCTAGCTTTCTTGCATAAATGAGGAGGAAATTTACTGTTGGCGTACTATAGGCATTGCAATGCTACGGAATCTTGCTGGAAAATTCAATTTTATTGATATTTTCAACTAACCCCGTGGTAAGCTATTTTCCTTGCATAGGTAAGATAGGTAACTAGGAAAGATACTTTCGGCGTGCTATATCCATTGCCATGCCGTAGAATCTGCCTGGAAATTTCAATTTTATTGACATTTTCGACTAATATCGTGGTGAGCGTACTTTCTTGTATAAATAAGGAGGAAATATACTGTTTGCGTGATATAGGCATTACAATGTAACAGAGTCATGCTGGAAAGTTCAATTTTGTTGACATTTTCGACTAATATCGTGGTGAGTTAACTTTCTTGCATAAGTAAGGGGAAAGACACTATTGGCGTGTTATAGCCTTTGCAATGCTGTGGACTCCGGCTGGAAAATTAAATTTTACAGACATTTTCTACAAATATCATGGTGAGCTATCATGCTTTCATAAATAAGGGGGAAGGATTCATTTGGCGTGCTCTAGCCGTCGCAATTCCATAGAATCTGCCTGGAAAATTCAATTTTATTGACATTTTCGACTAATACCGTGGTGAGCTCACATACCGTGGTGAGCTCTCTTCCTTCATAGGTAAGTTGGAGAGATCCTTTTGGAGCGCTATAACCATAGCAATGCTGTCGAATCTGGCTGGAAAATTCAATTTT
>NW_016964038.1:0-974 GCF_001483705.2 Eufriesea mexicana
CGAACTTCCAGTGGCTATCGAGGACGAGACCGAGATATTTCTTCCGGACCCGTACCTCAACCACGACGTTCCCCGCGTGCATTAGGTACTTGGGCGGCTTCCCGTGGTGCCGACGGCAAAACCACATTGCCTCGGTCTTCTCAGGGGAGATACTCAGCCCCAGCTGCTGGATGCTATTCGCGACGAGGGCCATGCCGCTTTACACGCGCAGCGTGGTGTGCTCCGAAATAGACCCGGCGGCCATCACCAGCGAGTCGTCCGCGTAACACGTGAGGCTCAGGCCGCGAGTTTGGGGAGTGCCAACACGGCGTCGTAAGTGAGGTCCCAGAGAATCGGCCCGGGTACCGATCCCTGTGGAGCCCCGCAGTTCGTCGACCGCACGACGGTCAAGTATCGTCCGGAATACTCGACCGAGCGCTATGCCAAGTTGTAGCCGATCACCGCCATTATGTATTGGGGAACCCTGTGTCACAACAGGGCACTCCTTATGTCTGCCCAGGGCAGGGTGTTGAAGGCGTTGGCGATATTCACGCCTACCACCAGTACCACCCCGCCCCGGTCAACGGCAGCACCCAACACGGTACGAACGCACATATTCGCGTCGATCGTCGACCGACCCTGCCGGAATCCGAACTCGCTGACGCTGAGATCGGGACCCACGTCCGATAAATGCTCTCGGAGACGGGCAGCTAGAACGCGCTCGGAGAGCTTGCCCGCCTCGTCGAGCAGGCATTTCGGCCGGTATGCCTTCGGAGAGTCCGGCGGGTTCCGTTGTTTCGGGATCAGCACGACACTCGTTCTCTTCCAACATGCCGGGAAGCGACCGGTCCTGAGGCATCAGTCGAACAGCCGTCACACACGGTCACCCGACGGCGCCAGAGCCAATGCAAAGTCTCGGCCTGGGATGCTGTCCGTTCCGGGGGCGGTGCTCCTCGCCCCCATCCTAACGACCGCACGGCCCACCTCCTCGCGAG
>NW_016964038.1:2020-2271 GCF_001483705.2 Eufriesea mexicana
GTTCAGGTTGACCTGGAGCACCATGGACGGCGTGAAATTTAGGCCGTGTCCATGGCCTCCTCCTGGCCCCCCTACTTTCGGTCCGGCTGCGGGCCAGGTGCTCCGACGTTCGGCGGGCCCTTCGCGACAGCGGTCGCGGAGACGGATTTCGAGGACGCAGCTTCCGAATTGGTGCTCGCGGTAGCCGTGGCGGGCGCGGCGCCTGCGTGCGCTTGGCGAGCCGTGCATTTCGCCATTGGCGGGCAGCACGC
>NW_016964039.1:0-1874 GCF_001483705.2 Eufriesea mexicana
ATCCTGACCAAACACATACCAACATAACCAACGCAGATGCATTATTGATCAATCAAACGTGCCGCGTCCAGTATTGCTTGCCTCCCCAGAGTCGAGAGTATAGTAGAGCCCTATATAGCGCAGAAAGCCACCAGAGAGCAACGTATTGCACAAAGGTCGAAGACACGCTAACCTAACCAGACACAACCTAACCTATCCAAACATTGAATAAGTAAACCTAGAGAGCCGAGGCCTCTATCCCTCCCCTCCCATGAGCCTAGCAGAACATATTATAGCGGAGTAGAGCGTAGAAGTTCACCGAATATCAGTATATATCACAAATGTCAAAGCCGCCTTGACCAAACCTAACAAAACTGTACATATCAAAACGTAACCAGACCAAGCCTATAATGCCACGGCAGCCATTGCCGGCCGACTGGGGGTCGGGTTGTGCATAGTGGAGTAACGACGAACGCTGGAGTCCGCCGAATAGCAGTGTACAGCACGGAAGTCAAAGCTATCCAATCTTCCACAAACTAACATAACGTAACCAAACGTAACCTAACTCAACATAACGGGCAGAGACCACTATTATTGACGACGCAGAGACGAGCAGATTATAGTAGAGCAGCGTAGAGTGCAGAAATGCACCGAATAGCAGTGTGTAGCAAAAAGTCGGGGACACCCTAACATAACCTGACCATACCTAACCTAACAAAACGTAGATTAACCAAACGTAACGAGACGACACCTCTATTGGTGACCTATCCAGAGCCAAGCAGAGAACGTTTGTGCACAGCAGAGAGCAGGTATCCACCGTATAGCAGTCTATAACAAAAAAGTCAAAGCCACACTGACCAAACGGAACCTAACGCAACCCAACCAAACGTAACGTAAAACAACATATCGTGCCACGAATGCTATTGCTGGCCTCACGAGCGCTAAGCGGAGGATAGCAGAGCAATGTATAACGCTGAAAGAGTCCGAGTAGCAGTGTATGTCTCGAAAGTCAAAGCTATCCTAACCAAGACTAACCATACCCAATCTAACCAAACGTAGCTTAACTAAAACTAACGGGCCGAGCCCACTATTACTGGTCTCCTTAGGGTCGAACAGATTATAGTAACTGGTATCCTTAGGGTCGAACAGATTATAGTACAGCAACGTAGAGCGTTGAAATCCACCGAATTACAGTGTATAGCACAAAAGTCTATGTTACCCTCTCCTAACCTAACCAAACGTAACGTAATCAAACGTAAAACAAACCAAGCTTACGTGCCACGAGAGCTATTGCTGGCCTAGTGAGATCTATGCAGGGTATAGCAGAGCAGGGAATACCAGTGTGTAGCACAAAAGGAAGAGATATACCAACTTGAAGTGACCTAACCTAACAGATCCCATCGTAACCAGTCCCAACCTGAAGTGATCGGTCACAATTGCTGGCATCCCCATCACCTAGCAGGGCGTATTGAAGGAGAGTAGGCCGAAGGGGTCCATAGGATGTCAGCGTGTATCACGAATGTCAAAGACATCGTAATCTAACCCAAACAAACATAACCTAACCAAACGAAATTTAACTCGACCTAACGCGCCGCGTCCAGTATGGCTGGCTTCCGCAGAGGCAAGCAGAGCATAATAGCTGAGAGCAGAGGGCAGAAATCCGTAGAATCGCAGTGTATTGCAGAAAAGTCGAAGCTACCCTTGTCTAACCAGAGCACACGTGACCTAACCAAACGTACCCTATCTCAACTTAACGTGCTGAGACCACTATTTCTGGCCTACCCGGAGCCAAGCAGAACATACTAGAGCACAACGGAATGCAAAGATCCACGGAAGAAGAGTTTATACCACGAAAGGAAAAGCTATCCAAGCCGAAGAGAAGCTAACGTATCCCA
>NW_016964040.1:0-1444 GCF_001483705.2 Eufriesea mexicana
CGTTTGGTTATGTTACGTTTAGTGAGCTTAGGATAAGATAGTCGAGAACTTTGTGCTTTACACTGCCATACGCGGATACCTGCGCTCTACTGCGTTCCAATATTTTCTGCTTGACTCTGGCGAGACCAGCAATAGTGGTCTCGTCACGTTAGGTTGTGCCTTGTTACGCTCGGTTTGGTTAGGTTCTGTCAAGCTCGGTCAGGTTATCTTTGGCTTTCGTGCTACACGATGCTGTCTGGGGGATTTCGGCGCTCGGCTGTACTCCACTATATTCGGCTTTGTCCTTGGCAGGCCAGCAATAGTGGTCGCGGGTGTTATATTGAGTTAGGCTACGTTCGATTATGTTACGTTAGGACATGTTTGCTCAGAATGGCTGCGACTTTCGTGCTATAAACTATTATCCTGTTGGGTCTTACTATACACTGCTTGCCCCTCGGGAGGCCAGCTGTAGTCCTCGCCGCATGTTAGGTTATGTTATACTGTGTTTGGCCATGTTGTGTTAGGCCACGATAGTTCTGACTTTTGTGCCATACATTGCTATTCTATGGTCTCCTGCGCTCCACTGTGCGCCAACACACTCTGCTTGTCTATGCGGACGCCAGGAATAGAGCACGCTGCACGTTAGGTAGAGTTACGTTAAGTTCCGTTAGGTTAGGTTTGGTGAAGTTTGGTGAGGATTTCTTTGACTTTTTTGCTATACGCTGCTATTCGGTGGATTTCTGCGCTCTACTGTGCTCTAATGCGCTCCCATTGGCGCTGGCGAGACCAGCAAGAGCGGTCGTGGCGCGATAGGTTGTGTTAGTTAATGTTTAGTTAGGTCGTGTTAGGTTAGGTTGTGTTTGGATCTGCACGGCCCATACGTTCGCGCCTTCGGTATGTGCGCCAGGGAGGTGGATTCGGCTGGCTGGGAGATGAGCCTCCAAGTAACAGCCGGCCATGCCCAGGAGACGATGGCGTAGAGGGTCCGCGTGCTAATGGCGGAGATCGCCGGTCTGCGGGAGAAGGATGTCTCCCAGCAGGCGGTTATAACCGACTTGCGGGAAAACGATGCCTCACAGCAGGCGGTGATCGCCTCCTTGCGCGCGGAGCAGGCTCAGGAGCCGAGGCGGGCAATCGACAACCCCGCTCCCGCTCGAAATGAGCGTGCGTGCCCGGGCGCCGGAGCAGCAGCACCGGCGCCCGAGTTCGGTATGGAGGCTGACCTCACGGCACTCAGTCTCCGAGTAGAAGCAAAGATCGAGGAGCTCGTGCGTACGCTGCCCGTAGCAGCCGGGCTGGATGCGCATGTCCGAGTGCCGGAGCAAGCGAGCTCAACCGCCGGCCTGAGCGTGCGGTCTGTACTGGTGACCTCAGCGGACGCTGTCGCGTGTGTTTCCCGTGTCGGGCCCGCTGACACCACGGCGAAGGCGCAGGTCGCGGCCCCGGTCGTAGCCGGGAAGGACGC
>NW_016964041.1:0-499 GCF_001483705.2 Eufriesea mexicana
CCGAGTTACTTCATCGTCGGTTTGTCATCTTGAATTCGGATTTATTTCATCGACGAGCTGTTTTCGTCGCATTGATGGATTAATCCATCCATTCCTTTAACGTTGGTGGTTTCTATTCCTCCCGCCTCTATTTGCTTTCGCGTAACTAATACGTCTTCCCTTGGGTCTATATTTAAACTGATATATTCTCCTTTCAGTTTTCAGGTTTCCCAAGGTATAATCTGGAAGGCATCTTTGGACGACGAGGAATGCTAGCGTTAGGACACAACCGGTTACAAGATAGAAGACATTGTTGGACGGAGAGTGAGGCTTGCGTTTATATTTAAATCGTCATAGGCAGCTTTAAGGTAGACTACTAGACCAAGACTCACGTGCGCGTTATTTGTAGAATCGTTAGCTATGTAACTCGGAACAAATACGTCTATTCCATATTCTCTTTCTGTTATCCCTCTCGTTTATCAGATGGATCATAATTGTTTTCCCGGTAATCGCGATCGTC
>NW_016964042.1:0-322 GCF_001483705.2 Eufriesea mexicana
CCTGGCGAGACTACTATTCCTGGTCTCCCCAGAGACAAGCGGATCACACTAGGGCACAGTAGATTGCAGAAGTACATCTCATTTCAGTGTACAGGACAAAAGTCGAAGGTATCCCATTCGATCCGAAACAAACGAAGCATAACTATACATAACGCGGCGCGGTCAATGATTCTGGCCTCCCTAGAGCAAAGCAGAGCATATTATATCACAGAAGAACGTAGAAATCAACAGAATGGTTGTGTATAGCACAAAAGTAGAAGCGGTCCTCGCGAAACATAACCAAATATAGCATAACCAGGCGTAACCGAACTGCACATAACCG
>NW_016964042.1:344-772 GCF_001483705.2 Eufriesea mexicana
CTGTCCTCCCCGGAGACAGGTAGAATATACTAGAGCACAGTAGCTCACATAATTCCGCGGCGGTGCAGTGTAAAGCAGAATAGTGAAGATAACCTAACCTATCCTGACCTAACGTAACGCAACCAAACGTAGCCTAACTCAGCATAAGTCGCGAGAACACTATTTCTGCCTTTCCCAGAGTCAAGCTGAACATACCAGATCACAGTAGAGCACAGAAGTCCACGGAATAGCATTATATAGCACAAAAGTCAGTGCTCCCACTCCTACACTAACGAAACGTAACATAACCAAGCGCAGCCTAAATCAAGCTAATGTACCGGGACCACTATTGCTGGCCTCCCCAGAGAAAAGGGGAACATATTAGGGGAGACTAGAGGGCAGAAGTACATGGAATCTCAGTGTATAACAGTATAGTCGAAGCTATCCAA
>NW_016964043.1:0-479 GCF_001483705.2 Eufriesea mexicana
CATCTCGTGCAATTACTATTTTTCTTTCTTGCTTGTCCCATAAGCGATATCCACATCTCGAATTGTACCATTGTATACCTTTTACATCTTTCGTTTAATTTCCTTAAGTGTCCGTGTTCCTTAGCATAGGCATCGCAGTCGAAAATTTGTAGGTTTGTGAGATCCAGTTTTTTACCTAACCAGTTTCATGCCGGTGTTTTGTTGTTTGTGCTTGCAGGACTTCTGTTCAATAGGTAAGTTGCAGTACGAGCTGCTTCGTTCCATATTTCCTTGTTTGATTTCGAATCTATTAACAAAGCTCTTGCTTCTTCTAAAATACTACGGTCCAGCCTTTCGGCTTTACCATTTAGCTGTGGAGAGCACAGTACTGTGAAATCTAATATTGCTCCGTTATCTATGCACCACTTTTGGAGGTCTCTATTCGCGTGTTCTCTACCGTTATCACACCTTAATTTTACTACTTTCCTTTCCCATTTCGT
>NW_016964044.1:0-610 GCF_001483705.2 Eufriesea mexicana
ATACATACTCCCACACATACATCCACACATACATGCATACATACACCCTTACATACATCCATAGATACATACACACTTCCGTACATCCGTCCATCCATACCTCAATCTATACATACACCCAACCATCCATACAGCCATCCACCCAACCATTCGTCCATCCATACATACATCCTTCAGTACACCCATCCATCCGTACATCCATCGATTCATACATATATCCATCCATACATTCATCCACTAACCCATCAATCCATCATTATATCCATACATATAACAATATATACATCCATCCATCCATACATCCATACATCCGTACATCCATACATTTGAACATCCATACATGCATACACCCGTACATCCATGCATCCATTCATCCACCCATACATCCATAAATATATACATCCATACATATGTACATCCATCCATACATCCATACATATATAAATCCATACATCCATACATCCGTACATTCGTCCATCCTTACCTCAATCCATTCACACTTCCACCCATCCATACAAACATCTACCCATCCATACATCCATCGACACTTATATCCTTCGATCCATACATATATCCAACAAACCATCAACAATACACAGATCCATAGATA
>NW_016964045.1:0-776 GCF_001483705.2 Eufriesea mexicana
CATGCATACATCCATACAGCCATACAGTCATCCATCCATACATATATCCATCCGTCCTTCCAAACTTCCATACACACATACACGCATACGTCCACCTATCCATTTATCCATCGATCCATAAATCCATACATACATGCATCCATCGACCCGTACATATATCCACCCATACATCCATTCTCCAATCTATCCATCCATCCATATATCCAACCATACATACATCCACCCATCCATACATCCATCGATCCATAGATCTATACATCCATACATCCATCCAACCGTACATCCATCCACACATACACCCATCCAACCATACATCCATATATACATGAATACATACATCCATCCATTCACCCATACATTCATATATACATCCACACATCCGTACATACGTACATTCGTACATCAGTACATCCATACATCCATACAACAATACAACCATACATCTGTAGATTCATACATACATACATTCATACATCCATACATCCATTCATACATGCATCTATACATACCACCTTCCATCCGTCCATGCATCCGTTCTTCCACGCATCCATTCACACACTCTTCAGTTCATCCACCCATCCATTCATCGATCCGCACATTCATAAGGACATACATCTGTCCTTCCATACATCCATCCATTCATACATCGTCCCATCCATACGTCCGTCGATCCGTACATCATCCCACACATATATCCATCAATCCATACACCCATCCGTCCGTACATCCACGCAACCATACATCTATCCACCCAAACATACATCCATCCATATATC
>NW_016964046.1:0-359 GCF_001483705.2 Eufriesea mexicana
GTTGGCTGGATGCATCGGCGGTTGGAGGTAGGTATGGTAGGATTTATGGATGTACGGATGTGTTTATATATGGATGCATGGATGGATGGTTGTGTGAACGGATGCATGAATGGATGGATGGGTTATGGGTGGATGGACTTATGGATGTATGGATGAATGGCTGTATGGATGAATGAATGTTTGGATGGTTGTATTTATGGATGGATTTATATATGGATGGATGGATACATGGATGGATGTATATTTGGGTGGATAGATGTATGGGTGGTTGGATGTATGGACGGATGTATGTATGTATGTATGTATGTGTGAACTGATTCAGGTGTGGATTGACGCATGCACGGATGTATGGATATATG
>NW_016964047.1:0-834 GCF_001483705.2 Eufriesea mexicana
GACTTTATTATTTCCTGCTTGGCTCTGGGAAGGGCAGCAGTAGTGGTGTCGGCTCGTTACCCACAGTTAGGTTACGTTCGGTTAGGTTCCGCTTGGGTAAGCTACCTAACCTAACCTAACCTAACCTAGCCAAGCATAACCTAGCCTAACCTAACTTAACATAACCTAATCTAACCTAGCCGAACCTTACCTAACCTAACCAATCTTAACCTATCCAAACCTAACTAAACGTAACCTAACTCAACCTAACGTGGCGGGAACTCTCTTGCTGGCCTCCGCAGGGCCAAGCAGATCCCATTAGTGGAGAGTAGAGCGGATAAATCCATACAATCGCAGTGTACATCGTAAAAGTCGTAGCAACCCAAACCTAACCCAAATCAAAAGAAGATATCTAAACATAGCGTAACTTAACCTAACGTGTCGAGACATCAATTGCTGCCATTCCGAGATCCAAGCAGGAAATACTAGAGCATAGTAGAGGGCAGAGATCCACCGAATGGCAGTTTACAGCGCAAAAGGTAAAGCTGTCCACTCCGAACTTAGCTTATCCCGTCCTATCCGTACGTAAACTGTCTCAGCATAACGAGCTGAGACCACTATTGCCGGCCTTCGAATAGCCAAGCTCATAACATTAGAGTCATTGGGGGCGCAGATATCCACCAGATAGCAGACTATAGCACTAAAGTCGAAGATACCCTCTCCCAACCAGTCCAACCGTGACATAACCAAGCGTAACCTAGCTCTGCCTCACGCGCAGCTGCCGCTTTTCCAAGCCTCCCCAGAGCAAAGCAGAGCATATTAGATCGCAGTAGAGCGCAGAACTCCACCGAAGAG
>NW_016964048.1:0-1006 GCF_001483705.2 Eufriesea mexicana
ATTGCAAATATCTCGAAGGCCAGAGGATCTGTATTATTTCATTCTAGCATTGCTACGGATATTGAATCATCATTTAAAGGAAAATTAATGCGTCTGCAGTGCTGTATTAGTGGATGTAGCAATTATCGCGCTGACAGTTGGAAATATCTCGTGCCGCAACCTTAACATACGATGATCATTCTAGAGCTTCATTCGAACTTACAACATCAATTAACGTCTACAATATTGCGATGACGGCTGCACTCGGAACTTTCCTGACATATGTTAACATCTTAAGGAATTATGGTCCTGCATTTCCAGTTCTAGAAATGCTGTGGGACATATATCATAAATGATCTGTTAGAGGATGTACTAAGTGCAGTAATGCCAATTGTAAATATCTCCAACAGTAACCGAATTGTACATTGGTTATTCTAGAATCACATTCGAATTTACGTTAGAAGTGGACAGAGTGGTGTAGCGGCTACATATCTGGGATGGTCGGCTTACTCTGTACTATGTTGTAAATTGCAAATACCTCGAGGGCTTGTGGATCTGTATTTTGTCAGTCCAGAAATGTTACAGAATCTATGCCACCAACGATCAGTATAGTCCAACGGCTACTGCGCTATATTTGTGGATATATTAAGTACAATACAGTCAATCGGAAATATCTCAAGTCATCCGTAATGAACATTGAACATTCTAGGATTGCTTTGGAATTTACATCATCAGAGAAAGAAGTTATTCAACGACTACAATGCTATGATGATGTTTGTGCTCAGTAGTGTGCCGTAATTTTTCAATTTCGCGAGGGATTATGGACCTATATTTCTGGTTCCGGAATTGCTGTGGTACATA
Organism: Eufriesea mexicana; assembly: GCF_001483705.2. Lineage (NCBI taxonomy): Eukaryota > Metazoa > Arthropoda > Insecta > Hymenoptera > Apidae > Eufriesea > Eufriesea mexicana. Next base: position 841 of record NW_016964048.1, read on the forward strand.
GACTATCAGCGAACAGATTAAACAATTGTAGATATCACTAGCCATAACCGCATTATGCATTCGCTATTCTAGGATCCAGTTCGAATTTGCATCATCACCTGACAAAGTGGTACAGCGGCTACATTACTGTGATGGTGAGGTTTCTCAGCACTGTGTTGTAAATTGA
>NW_016964049.1:0-296 GCF_001483705.2 Eufriesea mexicana
ACAATCCAATGGCAAGTACAGCCATCTGCATGCCAGAGAATAGGCCTATTCAAAATCTGTAACTTGTTGAAGCATGGTAATATATCGCCTAACGCGTTCAATCCAATGGCAAGTACAGCCAGATACTTGCCAGGGAATAAGTCTATTCAAAATCTATAATCTGTTGAAGCTTGGTGAATAGATCGCCTAACGCCTTCAATCCAGTGGCAAGTACAGCTATCTATTTGCCAGACAATTGGTCTATTCAAAATCTATAACCTGTTATAGCTTGGTGAATAGATTGCCTAGCGCCTTCA
>NW_016964050.1:0-2853 GCF_001483705.2 Eufriesea mexicana
CTTCGACGAGGGAAGCTCCACTGGAGCCGCGTCGACACCACTAACTATAACCTTACCTTCGCTCCTCGGTAAATTGTCCGGCTTCCCCGGGATGGTTACCACTGTACAGGTTTCAAGCCCCTGCTCCGCCGCTTGCATTCTGGTGTGACCCTCGGCGCAGGTATCCATCGCTGGGCAGATGCGCGTCTCCGCGGCAGACAATGGGCACCGTCCGTCATCTACCTGCGACGTAGCGGTATCCACAATTTCGTTGATGGCAGGAGTAAGGGGGAAAGAAACTTGCAAACAAGTTCAATTTTCTTCGGCACCACGACACACTCCGCGACGCGAGTCCCCGGCCACGTGCACCCACGCACCACACGCACGAGAATGGCACTAATCCGCGCGCCAGAAAACGCACTTTCCTGCCGAAAATAGCTACCAATATTAGGAGCGTCGTGAACGCGTCCGTCTACGTCTCGTTCGACATTCAGCGCTGCACTAAGCCAAATATTTCCTGACCTAACCTAACCTAACCAATCGTAGCACAACTCAACATAAGGAGCAAAGACAACTATCGCCCTCCCCAGAGCCAAGCAGAGATCATTAGAGCACATTAGAGCGCAAAGCTCCACCGAATGGCAATGTATAGCACAAAAGTCAAATTAATTCTAACCGAGCGTCCCTAACCTACCCTAACGAAACCTAACCTTGCTCAAACTAACGAGCCGGGGCCACTATTACTGACAACCTCAGAGCAAAGCAGATCACTTTATAGCACCTGAGAGCGCAGAAAGCCACCGTATAGCCGAGTATACCACAAAAGACAAAGTACGTTATCCTAACCTAGCTAGGAGCCACACTAAGCCACACGTGACATAACCGTACTTAACCAAGCTCAACCTAACGTGACGAGACCACTATTGCTGGCCTCCCCAGAGCCAAGAAGAAAATACTAGCGGACAGCAGAGCGCAGAAATCCATGGCAATGCAGTACATAGCAAAAAAGACAAAGATATCCTGACATAACCTTACCTAACATAACCTACCCGAACGTAGAGCAACACAGCATCACGTGACGGGGTACATATTGATGGCCTCCCCATAACCAGGAAGTGCACATTGGGGCACAATAGAGCCCAGGCACCCTAGGAATAGCTGCGAACAGCACCGAGGTCGGAGTAGCCTCTCCTAACATAGCTAAACGTAGCACAACCAAAAGTAACCTATCTCAACCTAACATGACGAGACCTGTATTGCTGACCTTCACAGAGACAACCAGGGTACACTAGAGCACAGTAGTGCACAAAAGCCCACCGCATTGATGTGAAGGGCACAAAAGTCTAAGATATCCTAACATAACCTCACCTAGCCTAACCAAACCAAAAGTAGCGTAAAACAACAGGGCGTGCGCGACCGCTGCTGCTGCCATCCCCGGAGCCAAGCAGTATATATTAGAGCACTGTAGATCACAGAAACCCACGGAATGGCAGTGTGAATCACAAAAGTCGAAGTGGCCTCCTCTATCCTAGCCAAAGGTAACATATCCAAACGTAGTATAACTTAAACCAACGTGCCGCGACCGCTACTTCTCGCCTACGCAGCGTCGAGCAGAGTATAGCAGAGCAATGTAGAGCGCAGAAATCCATCGAATAGCCGTGCATGTCACAAGAGTTAAGGTTGTCCCAACCTGACATGCCCTAACGTGACATGACCAAACGTAGCGCAACTCAACGGAGCGTGCCGCGGCCACCGCTGCCGAACACCCCAGAGCAAAGCAGAATAGTGTACAGCGCAGTAGATCACAGGAACCTACCGGATAATTGTGTATAGCACGGAAGTCGAAACAATCCTCACCAACGTATCCCAACATAACCTAATCAAACGTAGCCTAACTCAACGTAACTTGCCGCGACCACAATTGCTGGCATCTACAGGGTAAAGCAGAATATAGTAGAGCACAGCCGATCGTCGAAATCCCACGAATAGCAGTGTATAGCACGAAAGTCTTAGATACCCTGACCGACCTTGATACAACCAAACCATATCGAATGTAACAAAACTCAACCAAACGTGCCGAGACCATTATTGCTGGCATCGCAAGAGCCAAGTAGAGAGTATTAAGTACAGCGAGGGTGTCCACGTATGGCAGTGTACAGCACAGTAGTATGGACTATCATATCCTAACATCACCAGACGTAACATGCCCGAACGTAGCATAGCTCAACTTAACGTGCCAAGACCACTATTGCTAGACACTCCAGGGTCATGCAGAACAAACTTGAGCACACTGGAGCGCAGAAGTCCGCCGAATAGCAGCTTATAGCACAGAAGTTAAAGATGTCCTATCCAAATGTATCCCACCTTAACATAGCCAAACGAAAAAAAACCAGGCCAAGCGTACCCCAGCCACAATTGCCGGGATCCCCAAAGCCGAGCAGAGCTTACTAAAGGCCAGCAGTGTGCATAGGTCCATAGATTCGCAGTGCACATCACAAAGGTCATATCTATCCAGGCCTATTCCAAGCTAACATAACCTAACCAAACGTAGCCCCTCAACGTAACCTGCCGCGGCCACTATTCCTGGCCTCCCCAAGGCCAAGCAGAATATAGTAGAGCGCAGTCGAGCGCTGATATCCACAAAACATGAGGTGTACAACACGAAAGTGGAAGCTACCATTACCGAAATCATCCCAACCTAAGCTAAACAAACGCAACCTAATTCAACCTTACTTGCCGAGAACAATTTTGCTGGCGTTCCCATGGCTAAGCATAATATAGTAGGGCACAGTACAGTGAAGAAATACTACAAACAGCCGTGTACAGCAGGAAAGTCTAACTTAACCTTGCTGAGTTTTAGCTATCCTAATCTAA
>NW_016964051.1:0-260 GCF_001483705.2 Eufriesea mexicana
GTTACAATTCCTTTTCCCAAAGTTCTCCATTTCCCAAGTCACCGTCAGAGCACGATGGTCATAACAACGTCGGATCACAATAGTAATTGACTATACAAAACGAAAGAGAGAATCAGTCACTATAATAATTACAATAATAATAATACCGAAAAAGGAATCTAGGAATTTACCCCATCATTCGCATAATTCGTTACAAATCCTTTTCCCAAAGTTCTCCATTTCCCAAGTCACCGTCAGAGCACGATGGTCATATCACAATA
>NW_016964052.1:0-628 GCF_001483705.2 Eufriesea mexicana
TAAATGCATCCATACATACATCCATGCATGCAGCCATCCATACATCCATCCAGACACGCATCCATCCATCCATACATCCATACAGATATAAATCCACACATCCAGACATCCGTACATCCATACATTCGTACATCCTTACGTACATGCATCCATACAACCATACATCCATACATCCATACATACATCTATACACACATCCGTACATACATCCATCCATACACCCATCCATAAATCCATTCATCCACCCATCCATAAATCCATCCAACCATAGACCCAGCCATCCATACATTCAAACATCCATACATCCGTCCATCCGCACATCCATCCATCCATACGACCACCCTTCGATACATTCATCCACCCGTACATCCACCCACCCATACGTCCATCGGTCCATACACCTATCCACCCATACATCCATCCACCAATCAATCCATTCATCTCTCATGCATACATACATCAATACATCCATCCATCCGTCCATAAAACCATACACCCGTACATCCATAAATTCGTATATCCATACGTCCATACATCCATACATCCATACATTCAAACGTCCATACATCCATCCACCCATCCATACATCCATTCATCAGTACATCCATACATTCGTACATCCATTCGT
>NW_016964053.1:0-240 GCF_001483705.2 Eufriesea mexicana
CAGAAGTCCATAGAATAGCAGTCTGTAGCACAAAAGTCGTAGCTATCCTCTCCTAACCTGACCAGACGTAACGTAACCGAATATAACTTAACTCAACCTAACGTGCCGAGTCCATTATTGCCAGCCTCCACAGAGCCAAGCCGAATATACTAGAGCTAAGTAGAGCGCAGTAATTCGACGCATAGCAGCGTATAGCAGAAGAGTGGAAGATACCCTAACCCAACATGTACAATCCTAACC
>NW_016964054.1:0-489 GCF_001483705.2 Eufriesea mexicana
CAGAATCGGGCTGGAAATTCCAATTTTAATGACATTTGCCATTAATATCGTGGTCAGCTAGCTACCTGGCATATGTATAGAGAAAAGATACCTTTGGTGTGCTATAGCCATTGCAATGCTGTAGAATCGGGCCGGAAATTTCAATTTTATTGACATTTTCGACTAATGTGGTGAGCTAACATTCTTGCATAAACATGGAGGAAAGATTATATTGACAAGCAATAACCATTGCAATGCTATAGAATCTGGCTGGAAAGTTCAATTTTATTGACATTTTCGTCTAGTATCATGGTGCGGTAGCTTTCTTGCATAAACAAGTTGGAAAGATTGTATTGGCAAGCTGTAAACAAAGTATTGGCAAGCTGTAAACATTGCAATGCTATGGAATCTTGCCGGAAAATTCAATTTTTTTGACATTTTTGACTTATATCGTGGTGAGCCAACTGCCTTGCTTAAGTAGGGAGGAAAGATCCTTTTGACGTGCTATAG
>NW_016964055.1:0-685 GCF_001483705.2 Eufriesea mexicana
CAATGATATAGAATCTGCCAGGAAAATTCAGTTTTATTGACATTTTCCGCTAATATCGTGGTGCGCTAACTTTCTTGCTTCGATAAGGAGGAAGGACACTATTGGCGTACAATTGCCATTGCAATACTATAGAATCAGGCTGGGAAATTCCATTTTATTGTCATTTTCGACTAATATTGTGGTGAGGTAACTTTTTTGCCTAAATAAGGGGGAAAGATTCTATTGGGGTGCTATAGCCATTGCTATGCTATAGAATACTCCTGGAAAATTCAATTTTATTGACTTTTTCGACTTATATAGTGGTAAACAAGCTTTCTTGCTTAAATGAGGAGGAAAGATCTCATTGGCGTGCTATAGCCATTGCTATGCTATAGAATACTCCTGGAAAATTCAATTTTATTGACTTTTTCGACTTATATAGTGGTAAACAAGCTTTCTTGCTTAAATGAGGAGGAAAGATCTCATTGGCGTGCTATAGCCATTGCTATGCTATAGAATACTCCTGGAAAATTCAATTTTATTGACTTTTTCGACTTATATAGTGGTAAACAAGCTTTCTTGCTTAAATGAGGAGGAAAGATCTCATTGGCGTGCTATAGCCATTGCTATGCTATAGAATACTCCTGGAAAATTCAATTTCATTGACATTTTCGTCTAATATCGTGGTGAGCTAATTTTCTTGCAT
>NW_016964056.1:0-1241 GCF_001483705.2 Eufriesea mexicana
GACATCCGCCTTCGCGAGTGACCATGTACCTACGGCCGGGGAGACCGTCTCTCTCTCCCGTTGAAACCTAGGTCAGGGCGACGACGAGCTGACGTGAGGGGGCCCGTCAGTTCGAGAGACCGTGGTCTGGGCGCGTGGCGTCGCGTGATGGTCGTGCGGCGTACGCAGGGTATGCGTGCGTTGCGGTGCAGTGGTATGCGTGTTGTGTGCGAGTGAGTGTGTGTGTGTGTGCCTGTAAACGACCCGTCTCGCGCGCATGGACATGATTGTTTCGGGTGCGATTACCCGTCGCGCCGGGAGGGAACTGCGGTACCGTCGCGGGAGCGTCCTGGCAATTGCGTCGCCGCGAAGTCCAGGGCGCACCGAAATGCGAAGGGCCGACCGTCGTTGGGGTTTTAGTAGGTAAAAATCCCACATAACCCCGCCCCCACACTTTACGGGGCTGGGTATCTTTGGAAGATTTCCCCCGCGTGAAAAAAAAGGTTAGGTTGGTTTAGGTCAGGATGTCTGTGACTTCTGTGCTTTACTCTGCAATGCGGCAGATATCTGGGCTCTACACTGCTCTGGTATATTCTGCTGGGCTCTGGGGAGGTCATTAACAGCGGTCTAGGCACACTCGGCTGTGTTAGTTTACGATTGGTTTTGTTACGTTTGGATACGTTGAACAAGGATGTCTTCGATTTTGCGACATTCACTGCCATTCGGCGGATCCCTGCCCATCACATTTCTCTACAAATCTCTGCTCAACTACTGGGAGGCCATCTATGGTTGTCGTGGCACGATGTGTTCACTTAGGTTATGCATTGTTGGGATAGGTTAGGTTGATTATAATAAGAGTAACATCGACTTTCGTGACATACGCAGCTATTCGGAAGATTTCTACGCTCTACTGTGTTCTATTATACTATGCTTGGCCTCGAGCACGCCATCAATATTTGTCTCGGCACGTTATGTTCGGTTATGTTACGCTTCGTTATGTTAGGTTCGGTTAAGTTCTGTAAGGGTAGCTTTGACTTTTGTGCTATACGCTCTTGATCGTAGGATACATGCGCACGACTGTGCCCTATTATGTTCCGTTTGGCAGTGGGCAGTACAGAAATAGTGGTCGCGGCACGTTACGATGAGATAGGCTATGTTTCGTTCGGCTACGTTTACCTGGGTTAGATATGCAGAGTTAAGAATTTTGTGATATACATTGCGATTCTATGGACACCTGCGCTCTACTTTCCTCTGATATGTTC
>NW_016964057.1:0-866 GCF_001483705.2 Eufriesea mexicana
AGGAACGAAGTCATAGCTAGCCTGTCATAACCCAAACAAACTTTGCGTAAGCAAACGTAGCATTACACAACTTAACGATGCGAGACCGCTATTGCTGCCCCGAAGAGCCAAGCATAGCATATTAGTGCAATGTAGGCCTCAGAAATCCACTGAATAGCAGTCTCTAGCACAAAAGTCAAAGAAATCCAAACCGTACCTGAGCTAATCTATGCAAATCAAACGTAGCCAGGTAAATATAAAGGGCCGAGACCGCTATTGCTGGCATCCCCAGAGCCGAGGTAGAGCGTAGAAATCCACCGAACAGAATTGTATAACACAAAAGTCGAAACCAACCTAACCAATCGTAGCCGAAGCTAGCCAAGCGTAACCGAACATAACCTAACCAGACGTAGCGTAACTCAACCTATAGTTCCACGACCGCTGTTGCTGGTCGCCACAAAGTCGTGCAGTGTATAGTAGAGCAGAGAAGAGGGCAGTAGTCTACCAAATGGCAGTGTATAACACAAATGTCAAAGTTACCCTATCCTAACCTCACCAAGCGTACACTAACCGAGCGTATAATAACTCAATCAAACTTGCCGGGAGCACTATTGCCCGCCTCCACATCACCGAGCAGAGCATATTAGAGGAGAGGAGAGCTCAGGGGTCCAAATAATGGCAGTGTATGGCACGAAAGTCAAAGATATCCTAAGCTAACTCAGACAAACGTAACCTTACAAAACATAACCTAGCACGGTCTAACGCGCCGCAGCTGCTATTTCTGGCATTCCGAGATCAAAGCGTTGAATATTATACCGCAGAAGTGCTCATAAATCAAGCGAACAGCAGTGTATAGCACAAAAGCCAAAGCTATCATGATCAAACCA
>NW_016964058.1:0-1276 GCF_001483705.2 Eufriesea mexicana
CGGCATCCATGGCGGGAATCCCCAGGGCCAAGGAGAATGTAGTAGAACACAGGAGAGCGCAGAAAGCCACCAAATGGCTGTCCATAGCACAGAAGTCACAGCTATACCATCCAAAGGTAGCAAAGTCAATCCCAAGCAAACGTAACACATCTCAACCTAACTTGCCGAGACCACTATCCCTGGCGTCCCCAGACACTACCAGATTGTGATAGCGCACAGGGGAGCGCAGAAGCCCATGGAATAGCAGTATGTAGCACGAAAGTCGGAGCTGCACTAACCTAACGCAGCGTAACCTAACCCAGCTAAACGTATTCCAACTCAATCTAACGTGCCGAGACCACCATTCCTGGCTTCCACAGGGGCAAGCAGAGACTGTTCGAGGAGAGCAGAGCGCATAAATCCGCGGAATTATTGTGCATAACACAAAAGAAGAAGCTGTCCAAACCACACTTAGCCGAATATATCCTAACCGATCGTAATATATCTCAGTAGAACGTGCCGCGAACACAGCACCTGCCCTGCACAAAGCCAAGCAGAATATTGTAGAGCAAAGTAAATCAGAGAAATCCACCGAACAAAGATGAACAGCACGATGGTCAAAGCTTTACTGACCATACCGAACCTAACCTAACCTAACTAAAAGCAACATAACTCAGCCCAAAGTGCCGCGACCGCTATTGGTCGAACCCCCAGATTCGAGCAAAGCGTAGTAGAGCAATCTAGAGCGCAGATATGCACCGAGTAGAAGTGTGTAGCGCAAAGGTCAAAGAAATCCTGACCGAACGTTCCTAACATAACCCAACCACACGCAACCTAAAACAGCCTAACCTGCAGCCTGCCGAGGCAGATATTGCTGGCCACCGAAGATCCAACCATAGCATATTAGAGCACAGTAGAGTGCAGAGGTCCACCGAATAGCAGTGTATAGCACAAAATTCTAAGACACCCTAACCAAACCTATCCTAACAAAACCGAGCGCAATCTAACTCATCTTGACGTGCTGCAGCCGGTATCACTGGCTCCCACAGAGTCAATCGGGGCTTATTAGAGGAGAGTACAGCACAGGAATCCATAGAATCGAAGTGTATAGCACAAAATTCTAAGACACCCTAACCAAACCTATCCTAACAAAACCGAGCGCAATCTAACTCATCTTGACGTGCTGCAGCCGGTATCACTGGCTCCCACAGAGTCAATCGGGGCTTATTAGAGGAGAGTACAGCACAGGAATCCATAGAATCGAAGTGTATAGCACAAAAGTGATAGCTATCCAACC
>NW_016964059.1:0-2799 GCF_001483705.2 Eufriesea mexicana
CATTGCTCCAATATGTACTCCTTGTCTCTGGGGAGGCCAGTAATTTTTGTGGCGGCGCGTTAGATTGAGTTATGTTACGTTTGGTTATTTTACAGTTGGTTAGGGTAGGACAGGGTATCCCCCACTTTTGTGGTGTTCATTGCCGCTGTTCATTGTGTGTCTGCGCTCTACTCTCCTGTAACGTGGTCTGCATGGACCTGGTGAGGGTAGCAATAGGCGTCTCGTCACGTTAGTTTGAGCTATGTTACGTATGGTTACGCTACGTTTGGCTGGGTTAGAATACGCAACTTTGACTTTTGTGCTGTACAATACTTTCCCTGGAATTCTGCGCTCTTATTTGCTCTAATATGCTCTGCTCGGATCTGGTGCGTCCAGTAATAGTGGTCTCAGCAGGCTAGGCTGAGATATGTTACGTCTCGTTAGGATAGGTATAGAAGGTTCGGTTGGGATTTCTTCGACCTTTGCGCTGTACACTGCAATTCGGAGGATATCTGCGCTCTACATAGCTCTACTATACTCGGCTGGTCCATGGGGAGGCGAGCAATAGTGGTCCTAGAGCGTCAGGCTGAGTTTGGTTGCGTTTGATTAGGTTATGTTAGGTTAGGTTTGGTTGGCATACCTGTGACTTTCGTACTGTATACAGTTTCTCCGTGGGTTTCTGCGATCTACTCTGCTCTACTGTATTCTGCTTGGCTCCGCGGATGCCAGGATATCTACGGCTTTTGTGCTGTACACTGCTATTCGGTGGATTTGAGCGCTCCACATTTCTCTACCATATCCTGCTTGGCTCTGGGGATGTCAGCAGCAGTGTTCGCGGCTTTATGGTCGCGGCTTTATGGTCGCTCATGCTACGTTTGGTTAGGCTAGGTAAGGCCAGGATATGTTCGGGTACCCACGACTTCTGTAACCTACACTGCCCTTCGGTGGATTTCTGCGCCCTAATGTGCTCTAATATGCTCAGCTTGTCTCTGGGGTGGCCAGTGATACTGGTCTCGGCACGTTAGGTTGAGTTAGGTTACGTTTGTTTCGGCGAGGTTAGGCTACGTTTGGTTAGCGTAGCTTCTACTTTCTTGCCATACACTATAAGTCGATGTACGTTTATGATATACTGAGCTCTAGTACATTCTGCTTGTCTCTGAGGCGGCCAGAAGTAGAGGCCTCGTCATGTTAGGTTCAGCTATGCTAAGTTTGGGTATGTAATGTTTGACTTGGTTAGGATATGCTAACATGCCTTCCGTGCTGTAAATGTGTTTTCGGCGGACTTCTGAGATATACTGTGCCCCACTACATTCTGCTTTGCTATGGCGAGGCCAGGAGCAGTGGTCGCCGCACATAATGGTCAGCTGTGCTACGTTTTGGTAAGTTTGGTTAGGTCAGGCTTGGTTAGGATACCTTCGTCCTTTGGGCTGTTCACAGCAATGCGGTGGACTTCTGTGAACTACTGTGCTCTAGTACACTGTGCTTGGCTCTTTGGAGGCCTGCAATAGTGGTGTCGCCATGTTAGGTTTATTTAGATTACGTATGTGTATGTTACGTTTGGCTAGTATAGTAGAGTAGAGTTTGGCTACATTGACTTTCGTGTTATACACTGCTTTCCCTGGATTTCTAAACTCTAATGTGCTTCAATACGTTCAACGTTGGGTTATGTTACGTGTGGTTTGGTTAGGTTAGGTTATCCCAAATTTGTTCAGTGTATCTCCGACTTTCTTGTTGTACACTGTTATTCGGTGGATTTCTGTGGTCTACTGCGCTCTACTCTATCCTGCTTGGCTCTGAGGATGCGTGCAGCTGTAGTCGCGGCAAGTTATTTTCAGCTATGCTACGTTTGGTTTTGTTAGCTTAGGCCAGGTTAGGTTAGGGTATTCTAGACTTTTCTAACATTCACTGCTATTCAGTTGATCTCTGCGCTCTACATTTATCTATTATACTCTGCCCGGCTCTGGGGAGGCGAGCAACCGCTGTCGCGGCACGATAGTTTGTGCCAGGTTACGCTTTGTTAGGTTATGTTATGGAAAGTTTGGTCAGTATAGCTCTGGCTTTCGTGCCGTACACTGTTATTCATTGTATCTCCGTGACCTGCTGAGCTCCACCGCATTCTTCTTGGCTATGTGGAGGCCAGGAGCAGTGTTCGCGGCACGTCGTGTAAGTTTATGCTGCATTTGGTTGGGTTAGATTAGGACAGGTTGTGTCAGGATCTCTAATGCTTTTGTGCTATTCACAGTATTGCGCTGGCTTCCTGGGCTCTACTTTGCTTCGGTCAAGTTCTGCTTGCCTCTGTGGGGGACAGCAATAGTGGTACCGTCGTAATAGGTTCAGTTAAGCTCCGTTGAGTAAGCTACGTTTGGCTAGCTTAAGATAGGCTACTTTGACCATTGTGTTACACACTGCTATTCGGTGGATTTCTGTGCTCTACTCTGCTGTGCTATATACTGCTGGCTATGGGGCGGTCAGGAGCTGTGGTCGCGGCGCTTTATGTTGAGTCATGCTTCGTTTGGTTATGTTAGGTTAAGACAGCTTATGATAGGGTATCGTTGGTTTTTGTGCTCAACACTGCTATTCGGTGGATCTCTACTCTCTCATGTGTTCTAATCTACTTTGCTTGTCTAGGCAAGCCATCAATACCGGTCGCGGTACGTTATGTTCATGCTATGTTTGGTCAGGATGGGTTATGCCAGGTTTGGTTAGGATGCTCTCGTCTTTTGTGCTATACACTGCCATTCGGTGGATGTCAGCGCTCTACATTGCTCTAATATACTCTGCTCGACTCTGGGAAGGTGAGCAATATCGGCCTCGGCACGT
>NW_016964060.1:0-555 GCF_001483705.2 Eufriesea mexicana
CATGTATGGATGAATGGATGCATAGATGTGTGGAACGTGGATGTATGGATGGGAGCTTGTATGAATGGATGGATGTATGTTTCGATGGATGTATGGTTCGATGGATGTATGGATGGGTGGACCTTTGCGTGGATGGATGTATGGAAGTATGGATGTATGGAAGTATGGATGTATGTATGTGTGAGTGGATGAATGGATGCGTGGTTGTACGGGAGAATGAATGAATGGATGGGTGGATGAACGGATGCGTGGATGGGTGCATGGTTGTATGGATGGATGGATGCATGGATGTTTGTATGGATGAATGTTAATGGATGTTTGTATGGATGTATGTATGGATGTATGTATGGGTGTATGTATGGATGGATGTGTGTATGGGTGGATGGTTTTATGGATGTATGGGTGTGTGGAAGTATGGATGCATGGATGGATGGATGTATGGATGTATGTATGTATGGATGGATGGATGTAAGTATGTATGCATGCATGTATGTATGGATAGATGTATGCCTGGATGTAAGTATGGATGTACGTATGGTTGTATGCATGGATGTT
>NW_016964061.1:0-548 GCF_001483705.2 Eufriesea mexicana
TCCTCGACTCTGGAAAGGCCAGAAATAGTGGTCGCCGCACGTTGGGTTCTATTAGCTCACGATAGTTACGTTTTACTAGGTTTGGATAGGAGAGCTATGTTCCTTGAGCCACTCACTGCTATTCGGTGGATTTCTGCTGTATACAGCGCTCCAGTATGGCCTGCTTGGTTCTGCGTAGGCCAGCAATAATGATCTCGGCACGTTATTTTGGGTTAAGCTACCTTTGGTTGGGTTAGGTTAGGTCAGGTTACGTTTGGACGTGTGAGGCTTTAGAACTGTACACGGCAATGCGGTGGACTTCTGCGCCATACAGTGCGCTTGTAAGTTTTGCCTTGTTAGTTTTGCTTGTAAGGGAGGCCAGCGGTATCGGTCTCGGCACGCTTTTCCGTGCTATGTTAACTCTGTTACGATTTGTTATGTTAGGACAGCATAGTGTAGACTTTTGTGCTGTAACCTGCTCTTCGCAGGATTTCTGCGCTCGGCTATGCTCTAATATCTTCTGCTTGGCTCTGTGGTGGCCAGCAATAGTGGTATCGGCACGTTGGTTT
>NW_016964062.1:0-782 GCF_001483705.2 Eufriesea mexicana
ATACACCAATACATACATCCATCCATCCCTACATCCTTACATCCGTACATCCATACATTCGTATATCCATACATGCATACACACTTACATCCATACATCCATACATCCATCCATACATCCATACATCCATACATCCATCCATACATCCATACATATCCATACGTCCATACATCCATAAATATAGAAATCCATACTTCCATACATCCGTTCATTCGTCCATCCGTACCCCAATTCATTCACACTTCCACTCACCCATACAGCCTTCCATCCATCCATACATCCATGCATACATACATACATTCATACATATATACATCCATACGTCCACCCATCCATACATCCATGAATCCTTACATCCATTCATCCAAACATCCACCCACCAATCCAACATTCCTTCCACGCATCCATACACACAACAATACACAGATTCATACATACACCTATACACTCATCCATACATACATCCATACATAAATTCTTACATACATCGATACATTCATCCATACACGCATCCATACAAACATCCATCCATACAACCACATACCAATCCGTCCATCCATCCATACATCAATACATACATCCATACATACATTCATCCATACATTCATCCATACATACATCCATACATCCACACATCCATCCATACAGACATCCTCCCATACGTCCATCCATCCATACATCCATTCACCCTTTTATTCGTGCATGCACACACCCATACGTGCATACACCCTTACATCCAATCATCCATACATCCATCCATACATCCATACATCCATACATCC
>NW_016964063.1:0-557 GCF_001483705.2 Eufriesea mexicana
TATAACTTTTTATAGCTTGGCGATTAGATCGCCTAACGCCTTCAATCCAATGGCATGTACAGCTATCTTCTTGCCAGAGAACAGGTCTATTCAAAATCTTTAACCTGTTATAGCATGGTGAATAGATCGCTTAACGCCTTCAATCCAATGGCAAGTACAGCCATCTACTTGCCAGAGAATGGGTCTATACAAAATCTATAATCCGTTATAGCTTGGTGAATAGGTCGCCTTACGCCTTCAACCAATGGCATGTACAGCCATCTACTTGCCAGAGAATAGGTCCAATCAAAATCTATAACCTGTTATAGCTAGGTGAATAGATCGCCTAACGCCTTCAATCCAATGCAAGTACAGCCATCTACTTGCCAGAGAATGGGTCTATTCAAAATATATATCCTGTTATAGCATGGTGAATAGATCGCTTAACGCCTTCAATCCAATGGCAAGTACAGCCATCTACTTGCCATATGGGTCTATTCGATACCTATAACATGTAATAGCTTGGTGAATAGATCGCCCAACACCTTCAATCCAATGGCAAATACAGCCATCTACTT
>NW_016964064.1:0-233 GCF_001483705.2 Eufriesea mexicana
AGATTTTGGATAGACCTATACCCTGGCAACCAGATGGCTGTACTTGCCATTAGATTGAAGGCGATAGGCGAACTATTCACTGCGCTATAACAGACTATAGATCTTCAATAGGCCTAAACTCTGGCAATTAAATGGCTGTACCTGCCATGGTACTGAAGGCGTTAGGGGATCTATTCAACAAGCTATAACAGGTTATATATTTTGAATAGACTTATTCTCTGGCAAGTAGATGG
>NW_016964065.1:0-531 GCF_001483705.2 Eufriesea mexicana
AAGATGTTCTGACCAAACCCAACATAACTTAAGCTAACAGAACGTAACATAACTCAACCTACCGTGCCGAAACCGCTATTGCAGGCATCCTCGTTGCCTAGCAGAGCATATTAGATCCATGTATACCGCAGAAGTTCTCCAAATGGCTGTATATAGCTCAAAAGTCTATGCCATCCCCTCATACCCTGACGAAACGAAACATAACCGGACGTAGAATGAATCGACCTAACGTGCCACGGCCACCGTTGCTGGCCTCCTCAGAGTCGAGTAGGGCACAGTACAGGAACGTAGTGTTCACAAATCCGCCGAAGAGCAGTGTACAGCACAAAAGTCGACGTCATCGTATAACCAAGAAGCTAGCCTTTCCTAACCAAAATTAACCTAACCAACCCAAATGTAACATAGCTCAACCTGCCGTTCAGCGATCACATTTGCTGGCCTCCTCGGAGTCGAGCAGAGTATATTAGTACAATGTAGAGCGCAGGGATCCGCAGAATAGCAGTGTGCAGCACAAAAGAGGAAGTCGTCGTA
>NW_016964066.1:0-571 GCF_001483705.2 Eufriesea mexicana
CTCGAACGTGCCCTAGTACATTCTGCTTCCCTCTATGGAGGCCATCGATTGTGGTCTTGTCAAATTAGCTTGAGTTATATTATGTTCGGCTAGGATAGGGCAGACTACTTTGTCTTTTGTGACTTTCACTGTTATTCGGTGGATTCCTGTGCTCTATTGTGCTCTAATATGTTCTGATTGGCTCCGGAGCTGCCAGACTGCCAGAAATATTGGTCTCGTCACTCTATGTTGAGTTAAACTACGTTCAGATAGGTTAGGTTTGGTCAAGTTTGGTCAGGATATGTTTCACTTTTGTGCGGTACACAGCAATGCGGTGGATTTCTGCGCTACGTTGTGCGCTTGTATATTCTGCTTGGCTCTGTGAAGCCAGCAATAGTGCTCTCGGCACGCTAGTTTGGGCTATGCTACGTTCAGTTATGTTACGTTGTGTGATGTTAGGATCGGATAGTTCAGAATTTTGTGCTGTACACTGCTATACGCGTGTTTCTGCGAAATCCAGTGTTCTAATGCTTTCTGCTTGTATCTTGGGAGGCCAGCAATAGTAGCCATGGCACGTTTGGTTGGAATAGGT
>NW_016964067.1:0-454 GCF_001483705.2 Eufriesea mexicana
TTATGCTACGGTTAGCTACGTTTGGAGAGGATAGCTTTGACTTTAGTGCTATTGTCCGACTGATAGCTGTACTTATGTGCCCGACAGCACCCTAATGTTTTCAGCTTAGCTCTGGGAAGGTCAGTAATAGTGATCTCTGCACTTTACGTTGAGTCAGGTTACGTTCGGTTAGATTGGGTTAGGGCAAGTATGGATAGGGTAGATTCAAATTTATGCTTTACACTGCTTTTCGGCGGATACCTGCAGTCCACTGTGCTCTAGTATGTCCCCCTCGGCTCTGAGGAAGGCAGCAATATCTGTCTCGGCAAGTTGGGTTGGGTTATGCTATGTTTGGGTATTTTCTCTTCTTCTGGGCTAGGTTCGTGTAGCTCTGACTTTTCCGATATACACCGATATCCTACGGATTTCTGCATACTGCTGTCCACTAATGCGCACTGTGTGGCTCTGTGAAGGC
>NW_016964068.1:0-481 GCF_001483705.2 Eufriesea mexicana
TTTTCAGTGATGCAGAGCAGTGCCGCCTGTCAAACATTTTCAGTGATGCAAGGTAGTGTGTCCGGTCAAACATTTTCAGTGGTGTAATGTAGTTCCACCAGTCAGACATTTTCAGTTATGTAAGGTAGTATGTCCGGTCAGACATTAGGTCAGACATTTTCAGTGATGTAAGGTAGTATGTCCGGTCAGACATTATAAGCGATGCAGAGCAGTGCCGCCTGTCAGACATGTTCAGTGATGCAAGGTAGTATGTCCGGGCATACATTTTCAGTAGTATGAACCCTTATTGGTCAGACATATTCAGCGATATAACCCCGTATTGGTCAGATATTTTCGTTGATATAGGCCGACGTTGTTCAATCATTTTCAGTTATATAGACTGGATTGGCCAGACATTTTCGGTGATATATGTTGTCATTGGTAGGTCATTTTCAATGATATTAGCTGGCGCCGGTCAGACATTTTCAGTCATGCGAAGTAG
>NW_016964069.1:0-542 GCF_001483705.2 Eufriesea mexicana
GCATAAAAGTCAAAGCCATCCCAGCCTAACCTAACCAAACATGGCATATCCATACGTAACGGAACTCAACCTAACCGCCCTACACTACTATTGCTGACACCCACATAGCCAAGCAGTATAAGGAAGGGTAAAGTAGCAGACAGAATCCCACGGCGTTGCAGCGTAATGCACAAAAGTAAAGGCAGCCAAGCCTAACCTGACCGAACATAACCCAACCTTACGTAGAATAACCCAGCATAAGTCGCAGAGACTGGTATTGCTCCCTTTCCCAGATCAAAGTTGAATATACCAGAACACAGTGGAGCTCAGAAATCCACCGAGTAGCAGTGTATAGTACAAAAGGCAACTCTATCCAATCTTAACTTATCCGAACATTAAACTAGCAAGCGTAACATAACTTAACATGAAGTGCCGAGACCACTATTATCGGCCTCCGCAGATGCTAGAGCAGAGTAGAGCGTAGAAATCGACCGCATTGTGGTGATTGGCACAAAAGTCCGAGGTATCCCGACCAAACCTATCGCAACCTAACCTAACCAAAC
>NW_016964070.1:0-954 GCF_001483705.2 Eufriesea mexicana
GGCGAGGTTGGGATACGATAGTTCTGGCTTCTGTGCCATATACTGCTATCCTCCGATATCAGCAATCCACTGTGCTCTAATATTTTCTGCTTGGCCCTGGGGAGGCCAGCAATAGTGGTCTCGCCATGTTTCTATGCGTTAGGTTACGTTTGCATGTGTTACGGTTGGCTAAGTTAGGATAGGCTACATTGACTTTTGCGCTATTCACTGCTATTCGTTGGATTCCTGCACCATAACGAGCGCACATATGCTCCGCTTGGCTCTGGCGTGGGCAGTAATAGGTACGTTACTGCCCACGGTACGTTAGGTTTAGTTAGGTTACGTTTCGTTAGGTGAGGTTAAGAATGCTCGGTTAGGATTCCTTTGGGCCTTGTGTTATACACTGCTGGTAGGTGGATTCCTGTGCACTACATTAGTTTATATAACTCTGCATGTTTCCGGGGAGGCGTGAAATAGTGATCAATGCCCTTCAGGATGAGTTATGATACGTGTGGTTATGCAAGGTTAGGCACATTTTGGTTAGTATAGCTTTGACTTTCGTGCTATACACTGCTATTCAGCGGATTCCTGCGATCTAAGGTGCTCTAGTATGCTCTGCTTGGCTCTGGTGTGAGCAGTAATGGTTGCCTCGGTGCGTTAGGTTGAGTTCGGTTACGTACCGTTAGGTTAGGTTGGGAAGGTTCGGTTAGGATTTCTTTGGCTTTTATGCTTTACACTGATATTCGGCGGATTTCTGCGCTCTGAGTTGCGCTACTATACACAGATCGACTCTGTGGTGGCGAGCAACTGTGGCCGTGGCACGTTAGGTTGACTTATGCTACGTTTGGCTAGGTTATGTTTGGTCACGTAGCACGTTGTGTTAGGATATCTTCGACATTTGTGTTATTCACTGACATGCGGTGGATTTCTGCGCACTGCTGTCTCATAATACATTCTGCTTTTCTCCCTGGAGGC
>NW_016964071.1:0-1098 GCF_001483705.2 Eufriesea mexicana
TTTCCCAGACAGATTTTATAGAATTGCAATGGCTATAGAACGACAATAGAATCTTACCTCCTTGTTTATGCAAGAAAGAAAGCTCACCACGATATTAGTCGAAAATGTCAATGAAATTGATTTTCCAGCCAGATTCTATAGCACCGCAATGGCTATAGCACGCCAATAGAATCCTTCCTTCTTATTTACTCAAGAAAGAAAGCTCACCACGATATTAGTCCAAAATATCAATAAAACTGAATTTTCAATCCAGAATCTAAAGCAATGCAATGGCTGCTGCACGCCAATAATACCTTTCCTCCTTATTTATCCAAGATAGTTAGCTCCGCACAATATTAGTCGAAAATGTTAATAAAATAGAATTATCCAGACAGATTCTACAGCACCGCAATGGCTATAGCACGCCAATAGAATCTTTCCTCGTTATTTATCCAAGAAAGTAAGCTCACCACGATAATAGACGAAAATGTTATGAAAATTGTATTTTCCAGTCAGATTCTATATAATTGGAATGGCTATAGCACGCCAATAGAATCTTACCTCCTTATTTATGCAAGAAGGTTAGCTCACCACGATATTAGTCGAAAAGGACAATGAAATTTAATTTTCGAACAGATTCTATAGGACTGCAATGGCAATAGCACGCCAGCAGAATCCTTTCTCCTTATTCATGCAAGAAAGTAAGCTCACCACGATATTAAACGAAAATGTAAATAAAATTGAATTTCCAGCCAGATTCGATAGCACCGCAATGGCTATAGCACGCCAATGGAATCTCTCCTCCTTACTTATGCAAGAAAGTAAGCTCACCGCGATATTAGCCGAAAATGTCAATAAAATTGAATTTTCCAGCCAGAATGCCAGAATCTATAGCATTACAATGGCTACAGCTCGCCAATAATATATTTCCTCCTTATTTATCCAAGAAAGTTAGCTTAGCTCGATTTTAGTCGAAAATGTCCATGCAGCAGAATTCTCGAGTCAGATTCTGTAGCATTGCAATGGCTATTGCGCGCAAATAGAATCCATCCTACTTATTTGTGCAAGAAAGAAACCTCCTGACGATATTAGTCGAAAATGTTAATAAAATTCATTTTC
>NW_016964071.1:1571-1836 GCF_001483705.2 Eufriesea mexicana
GATATTAGTCGAAAAAAACAATGAAATTGAATTTTCGTGCCAGATTCTATAGCATTGCAATGGCTATAGCACGCCAGTAGAATCCTTCCTCCTTATTTATGCAAGAAAGTAAGCTCACCATGATATGAAACTAAAATTTCAATAAAATTGTATTTTCCAGCCAGATTCTATAACACTGCAATGGCTATAGAGTGCCAATAGCGTCTTTCCACCTTATTTATGCAAGGATGTCAGCTCAACACGATATTAGTTGAAAATGTTAGTA
>NW_016964072.1:0-538 GCF_001483705.2 Eufriesea mexicana
ACCTAACGTGCAACCACCACAACTGCTGGCCACTAAAGGGTCGAGGAGGGTGTATTGCAGCAATCGAGGGCGCAAAAAGCAACCGAATAACAGTCTACGCCAAGAAAGTCAAACCTATCCAAACCTAACCCAAATGTACGATACGTGACCAAACGATACCTAACTCAACCTAACGCGCCGAGACCACAAATGCTGGCCTCCACAGACTCAGGCAGACATATTGCAGGAGAGTGGAGCGCAGAAATCCTTAGAATCGCAGTGTACCGCAGAAAAGTCGAAACCATCCAACCCTAACGAAAGCTAGCATAACCTAATCAAGCCGTATAACGAAACCGGACGTGCGAGGCCGCTATTGCTTGCCTCCCCAGAGCGAGGCAGAGCATATCAGTGCAAAGTAGAACGTAGAAGTCCACCGAATAGCAGTGTATAGCACAAAACTCAAGACTATTCTGTCCTAAGCTATCCAAACGTAATACAGGCAAGCGTACCCCAACTTAGCCTGTCGTGATACGACCACTATTAATGGCTATCCCAGGGT
>NW_016964073.1:0-4328 GCF_001483705.2 Eufriesea mexicana
CCTTTCTTGCATAAATAAGGAGGAAAGATACTATTGGCGGGCTATAGCCACTGCAGTGCTATAGAATCTGGGTGGAAAATATAATTTTATTGACATTTTCGACTAACACCGTGGTGAGCTTACTTTCTTGCATAAATAAGGAGGTAGCATCCTATTCATGTGCTATAGCCATTGCAATGCTATAGAATCTGTCTATAAAGACCAATTTTATTAACATTATCTTCTAATATCGTGGTGAGCTAACTTTCCTGCATAAATAAGAAGGAAAATTTCCATTGGCGTGCTATAGCCATTGCAATGCTATAGTATCTGGCTGGAAAACTAAATTTTATTGACATCCACGGATAATATCGTGGTGGGCTAACTTTCTTGCATAAATAAGGAGGAAAGATTCTATTGGCGTGCTATAGCCAATGCAGTGCTATCGAATCTGGGTGGAAAATATAATTTTATTGTCATTTTCGAATAACACCGTGGTGAGCTTACTTTCTTGCATAAATGAGGAGGAAGGATCCTATTGATGTGCTATAGCCATTGCAATGCTATACAATCTGTCTATAAAGTCCAATTTTATTAACATTTTCTTCTAATATCGTGGTGAGATAATTTTCTTGCATAAATAAGGAGGAAAGGTTCTATAGGCGTGCTATAGCCATTGCAATGCTGTAGAAGCAGGCTGCATGGTTCAATTTTATTCACATTTTCGAATAATATCGTGGTGAGCTAGCTTTCTTGAATAAATTTCGAGGAAAGATTCTGTAGGCGTGCTATAGCCGTTGCGGTACTAGAGAATCTGCTTGGAAAATTAAGTTTTATTCACATTTTCGCCTGATATCGCGGTGAGAGGACTTTTTTGAATAAAGAAGGAGAAAAGATTCTGTTAGCGTCCTATAGGCATCGCAATGCTATAGAATCTGGCTGGAAAAATCAATTTTAATGACATTTTCGACTATTATCGTGGTGAGCTGGCTTTCTTGCATCGACAAGTAGGAACGATTCTATTGGCGTGCTATAGCCGTAGCAATGCTGTAGAATCAGGCTGGAAAATTAAATTTTATTCACATTTTCGACTTTTATCGTGGTGAGCTAACTTTCCTGCATAAATATGGAGGAAAGATCCTATTGGCGTGCTATAGCCACAGCAGTGCTATAGAATCTGGGTGGAAAACATAATTTTATTGTCATTTACGACTAACACCGTGGTGAGCTTACTTTTTTGCATAAATAAGGAGGAAGGATCCTATTGATGTGCTATAGCCATTGCAATGCTATACAACCTGTCTATAAAATCCAATTTTAAAAACATTTTCTTCTAATATCGTTGTGAGATAACTTTCTTGCACAAATCAGGAGGAAAGGTTCTATAGGCGTGCTATAGGCATTGCAATGCTGTAGAATCAGGCTGCATGGTTCAATTTTATTCACATTTTCGAATGATATCATGGTGAGATAGCTTTCTTGAATAAATTTGGAGGAAAGATTCTGTAGGCGTGCTATAGCCATTGCAGTGCTATAGGATCTGCATGGAAAATTAAGTTTTATTCACATTTTCGACTGACATCGCGGTGAGCTAACTTTTTTGAATAAAGAAGGAGAAAAGATTCTGTTAGCGTCCTATAGGCATCGCAATGCTATAGAATCTGGCTGGAAAATTCAATTTTAATGACATTTTCGACTAATATCGTGGTGAGCTGACTTTCTTGCATAGATAATGAGGAAAGATTCTATTGGCGTGCTATAGCCGTTGCAGTGCTATAGTATCTCGCTGGAAAATTCAATTTTATTCAATTTTAATGACATTTTCGACTTTTATCGTGGTGAGCTAGCTTTCTTTCATAAACAAGTAGGAAAGTTGCTATAGGCGTGCTATAGCCATTGCAATGGTATAGAATCTGGCAGGAAAATTCAATTTTGTTGATATTTTCGGCTAATATCGTGGTGAGCTACTTGCTTGCATAAATAAGTAGGAACGATTCTATTGGCGTGCATCAGCCATTACAATGCTATGGAATCTGCCTGGAAAATTCAATTTTATTCACATTTTCGACTTATACCGTCGTGAGCTAGGTTGCTCGAAAAATAAGTGGGAAAGTTCCTATAGGCGTGCTATAGCCATTGCAACGCTATAGAATCTGTCTGGTAAATTATATTCCATTGTCATTTTCGTCTAATGTCGTGGTGAGATAGCTTTCTTGCTTAAATACGGAGTAAAGATTCTATTGGCGTGCATCAGCCATTACAATGCTATGGAATCTGCCTGGAAAATTCAATTTTATTCACATTTTCGACCAATGTCGTGTTGAGTTAACTTTCCTGCATAAATAATGAGGAAAAATAACTTTGGCGTGCTATATACATTGCAGTGCAATAGAATCTTGTCGGAAAATTATATTTTATTGACATCCACGGATAATATCGTGGTGGGCTAACTTTCTTGCATAAGTAAGGTGGAAAGGTTCAATTGGCGTGATATAGCCATAGCAATTCTATAGAATCTGACCGGAAAATTCAATTTTATTGACATTTTCGACTATTTCCGTGGTTAGCTAACTTGCATAAGTGAGGAGGAATAATTCCATTGGCATGCTATAGCCATGGCAATGCTATAGAATCTGGGTGGGAAAATCAATTTTATTGTCATTTTCGGATAATGTCGTGGTGAGCTAACTTTCCTGCAAAAACAAGGAGGAAGATTTCTATTGGCGTGCTATAGCCATTGCAGTGCTATAGAATCTGGCTCGAAAATATAATTTTATTAGCATTTTCGACTAATATCGTGGTGAGCTAACTTTCTTGCATTAATAATGGGGAACGATCCTACTGGCGTGCTATAGCCGTTGCAGTGCTACAGTGTCTGGCTGGAAAATTGAATTTTGTTGAAATTTTCGAATACTATCCTGGTGAGCTACCTTTCTTGCATCTATAAGGAGGAAAGATTCTATTGGCGTGCTAAAGCCGTTGCAGTGCTATACTATCTAGCTGGAAAATTCATTTTTATTGACATTTTCGTATATTATCGTGGTGAGCTACCTTCCTTGCATGAATAAGGAGTAAAGTTTATATTGGCGTGCTATAGCCACTGCAATGCTGTAGAATCAGGCTGGAGGATTCTATTTTATCCACATTTTCGACGAATGTCGTGGTGAGCTAACTTTCCTGCATTAATTAGGAGGAAAGATTCCATTGGCGTAATATAGCCATTGCAGTGCTATACAATCTGTCTATAAAGTCCAATTTTATTAACACTATCTTTTAATATCGTGGTGAGCTAACTTTCTTGCATAAATAAGGAGGGAAGGCTCTATTGGCGTGCTATAGCCATTGCAATGCTATAGAATCTGGCAGTAAGGTTCTGCTTTACTGACACTTTCGACTAATATCGCGGTGAGCTATACTTCTTGAAAATACAAGGAGGAATATTTCTCTTGGCGTGCTGTTGCCATTGCATCGCTATAGTATTTGGCTGGAAAATTCAATTTTATTGACATTTCGGCTAATACTGTGGTGAGATAACTTTCTTGCACAAATCAGGAGGAAAGGTTCTATAGGCGTGCTATAGGCATTGCAATGCTGTAGAATCAGGCTGCATGGTTCAATTTTATGCACATTTTCGAATGATATCATGGTGAGATAGCTTTCTTGAATAAATTTGGAGGAAAGATTCTGTAGGCGTGCTATAGCCATTGCAGTGCTATAGGATCTGCATGGAAAATTAATTTTTATTCACATTTTGGACTGATATCGCGGTGAGCTCACTTTTTTCAATAAAGAAGGAGAAAAGATTCTGTTAGCGTCCTATAGGCATCGCAATGCTATAGAATCTTGCTGGAAAATTCAATTTTAATGACATTTCCGACTAATATCGTGGTGAGCTGACTTTCTTGCATAGATAATGAGGAAAGATTCTATTGGCGTGCTATAGCCGTTGCAGTGCTATAGTATCTCGCTGGAAAATTCAATTTTTGTGCCATTTTCGACTTTTATCGTGGTGAGCTGGCTTTCTTGCATAAAAAAGTAGGAAAGTTTCTGCATGCGTGCTATAGCCATTGCAGTGGTATAGAATCTGGCTGGAAAATTCAATTTTGTTGATATTTTCGGCTAATATCGTGGTGAGCTACTTTCTTGCATAAATAAGTAGGAACTATTCTATTGGCGTGCAATATCCGTTGCAATGCTTTAGAATCTGCATGGGAAATTCAGTTTTATTCACATCTTTGACTTTTACCGTCGTGAGCTAGGTTGCTCGAAAAATAAGTGGGAAAGTTCCTATAGGTGAGCTATAGCCATTGCAATGCATTAGAGTCTGTCTGGTAAATTATATTCTATTG
>NW_016964074.1:0-257 GCF_001483705.2 Eufriesea mexicana
TACATCCATAACGCAAATACGGGCATACATTCATACATCCTTACGTACAAACGTCCATACATTTATATATCCATCCATCCATCCGTACATCCATCCATCCATCCATCCACCCATCCATACATCCATACATTCATACATCCACAAAACCATACATCTATAAACCCATACATCCGTACATATATACATCCATACATTCATACATACGTACATCCGTCCATCCATACCTCAATCCATCCATACATCCATCCATCCACACA
>NW_016964074.1:295-692 GCF_001483705.2 Eufriesea mexicana
ATACATCCTTCTTTCCATACATCTATCCATCCATAGATACATCCATCCATACATTCATACATCCACACAACCATACATCTATAAATCCATTCATCCGTACATATATACATCCATACATTCATACATACGTACATCCGTCCATCCATACCTCAATCCATCCATATATCCATCCACCCACACAACCATTCATCCATACATTCACCCATCCATACACCCACCCTTCCATACATCCATCCAGCCATACAACCACCCATCCATCCATCCATCGATCCATACATATATCCACGCATACACCCATCCATTCATACATTCATACATCCACACATCCATTAACCCATACTTTCGTTCATCCGACCATCCATACCTCAATCCATCCATACATACCTCCATCCACACA
>NW_016964075.1:0-339 GCF_001483705.2 Eufriesea mexicana
CTATAGCCTTCCCAATGCTATAGAATCTGGTTGGAAGATTCAACTTTATTAACATTTTGTGCTTATATCGTGGTGAGTTATCTTTCTCGCAAAAATAAGGAGGAAAGATTCTATTGGCGTGCTATAGGCTTCGCAATGCTATAGAATCTTGCTGGAAAGTTCAATATTATTGACGGTTCCGACTATTATCGTCTTGAGCTTTCCTTCTTGCCTAAATGTGCAGGGTGATTCTATTGGCGTGCTGTAGACCTTGCTATGATATAGAGTGTGGTTGGAAAATTCAATTTTATTGACATTTTCGGCTAATATCGTGGTGAGATAACATTCTCGCATATATAA
>NW_016964075.1:851-1071 GCF_001483705.2 Eufriesea mexicana
AGGAGAGAAGATCCGTTCGGAGCGCTATAGCCATTTCAATGCAGCAGAATCTGGCTGGAAAATTCAATTATATTGACAATTTCAACTAATATCGTATTGAGCTAACTTTCTTGCAAAAACAATGAGGTAAGATTATATTGGCAAGCTATAGCCATTGAATGCTATAGAATCTGGTTGGAAGATTCAACTTTATTAACATTTTGGGCTAATATCGTGGTGA
>NW_016964076.1:0-290 GCF_001483705.2 Eufriesea mexicana
ACGCAGGATTTGTTTGCTCTGCGGTGTTCTGCTTTATCCTGCTGGGCTATGGGGATGCCAGCAGTATTGGTCTCGGCATGATGGTCTGAGGTATGTTGTGTCCGGTTATGTTGCGTTTGGCTAGGTTAGGATAGGATAGCTTCGACTTTTGTGCTTTACACTGCTATTCGGTGTATTTCAGCGAGATACATTGCTCCACTGTACCCTGCTCGACAATCGGGAGGCCAGAAATAGAGGTCGCCGCACGTTAGTTTCAGTTAGGTTACTTTTGGTTGGGAAGGTTACGTTGT
>NW_016964077.1:0-1662 GCF_001483705.2 Eufriesea mexicana
ATGTATGTAAGGATGGATTGATGAATGAATGGATGGATGTATGGATATATGTTTGGATGTATGCATGGATGTACGTATGCTTGGATGGATGTATGGGTGGATGGATTTATGGATGTGTGTATGTATAGATGTATGGATGGATGGATGGATATATGTATGGATGTATGGATGTATGGATGTTTGGATTATGGATGTATGCATGTATGTATGTATGGATGCACGAATGCATGGATGTACGGGTGAATGGATGTACGGGTGTATATATGTATGGATGTATGAATGTATGGATGTATGGGTTATGGACGTATGCATGTATGTATGTATGGATGCACGAATGATATGGATGTACGGGTGAATGGATGTACGGATGTATATCTGTATGGATGTATGGATGTATGGATGTGTGGATGTATGGATGTATGAATGGATGGATGTATAGATAGATAGATGTATGGATCAATGGATGTTTGGATGGGTGCCTGTATGGATGGATGGTTGGATCGATGGATGTATGGATGGGTGGATGTATGGACGGATGGATGTTTGGCAAGGTGGATGTATGTATGGATGTATGAATGGATGAATGGTTGTGTGGATGGATGGGTGTATGAATGGATTGAGGTATGGATGTGTGGATGTATGGATCGATGGATTGGTGTATGGGTGTATGGATCGATGGATGTATGGATGGGAGGATGTATGGATGGATGGATGTATGAAAGGATGTATGTACGGGTGGATGGACTTATGGATGGGTGGTTTTATGGATGAATGGATGTATGAATTTATGGATGTATGGCTGGACGGATATACGGATGGATGGATGTATGGATGTGTGGATGTATGGATGTTTGGACGTAAGGATGTATGGGGGTATGAATGTATGGATTACGAATGTATGGATGTACGGATGTGTGGATGTATGGATGTATATATGTAAGTATGTATGGAAGGATTGATGAATGATTGGGTGGATGTGTGGATGCATGGATGTATGTATGGGTGGATTTATGGACGTATGAATGGTTGGATGGATCTTTGGATGGATGGATTTATGGATGTGTGGATGCATGGACGTATGGATGGATTTTTGTATGGATGTACGGATCGATGGATGTATGGACAGGTGGATGTATGGATGGATGGATGTACGGAAGGATGTATGCACAAATGTATGGATGTAGGGATGTATATATGTATGAGAATATGGATGTATGGACGTATTGATGTATGGGTGTGTGGTTGGATGGATGTATTGATAGATGTATGTGTGGATGGCAGGATATATGGATGGACGGATGTATTGATGTACAGATGTAAGGATGCATTAATGTATGGTTGTATGGACGTATGTATGGATGTGTGTATAGATGTATGTGCGGATGTATGGGCGGATGTATGTATGAATGTGTTTATGGATGTATGTACGGACAAACGTATTTGTGTATGTATCGATATATGTATTGATGTATGTATGCATGTATGGATGGGTGGATGGATGGAAAGTTGTATGGATGTGTGGATCGATGGATGTATGGATGGGTGGATGTATGGATGGATGGATGTATGAAAGGATGTATGTATGGATGGATGGGTTTTTGGATGGACGGCTTTATGGATGTATGGTTGTATGGATGTATGGATGTATGGATGTATGGATGT
>NW_016964078.1:0-556 GCF_001483705.2 Eufriesea mexicana
AAATTGAATTTTCCAGGACGATTCTATAGCATTGCAATGTCTATTGCACGCCAGTAGAATCTCTCCTCCTTATTTATGCAAGTAAGTTAGCTCACCACGATATTGGTCGAAACTGTCAATAAAATTGAATCTGCCAGGCACATTCTATATCATTGCAATGGTTATAGCACGCCAAAAGTATCTTTCCTCCTTATTTCTGCAAGAACGTTCCCACACTACGATATTAGTCGAAATTGTTAATAAAATTGAATTTTCGAGCCAGATTCTATTGCACTGCAATGGGTACAGCGTGCCAATTGAATCTTTCCTCCATATTTATGCATGGATGTCAGCTCACCTCGATATTAGTCGAAATCAATAAATTTGAATTTTCCAGCCAGATTCAACTGCATTGCATTGTCCCTAGCACGCCAACAGGGTCTATCCTGCTTATATATGCGAGAATCTTATCTCACCACGATATTAGCCGAAAATGTACATGAAATTGAATTTTCAACCACACTCCATATCATTGCAATGTCTATAGCACGCCAATAGAGTCTACCCTGCTTATTTA
>NW_016964079.1:0-593 GCF_001483705.2 Eufriesea mexicana
CGCGTTCTACAATCCTCTGCTATACACTGCTTGGTTCTTGGGAGGCCAGCAGTAGAGGTCTCGCCTCGATAGACTAAGTTAGACTATGTATGGTTAGGTTAGGCTATCTTTGACTTTTGCAGTATACATTGCTATTTGGTGTATTTCTACGCTCCACTCTGCTCTACTACACTCTGTTCGACTCTGTGCTGGCCAGTAACTGTTGTCTCAGTGGGTCAGGTTGAGTAGTGCCACGTTCGGTTAGGGTATTTTCGATTGGGTTATGTTTGGCTAGCTTCGACTTTCGTGATATAAACAGCCTTTCAGTGCATTTCTGCCCACTACAGTTTTCTAGAGTGTTCTGCTTGGCACTGGGGAGGCCAGCAATAGCGGTGTCGGTACGTTAGGTGGAGATGCGTAACCATTCGTTATGTTACGTTTGGTAAGGTTAAGATATGGTAGCTTTGACTTCTACGCTATAGACCACGCTATAGACCGCTACTCGGAGCGTTTCTGAGCTCTACTGCACTCAAGTATGTTCTGCTTGGCCATAGAGAGGTCAGAAATAGCGGCCGCGGCATGTTAGTCTGAGTCAGGTAACGTTTGATTAGTCT
>NW_016964080.1:0-501 GCF_001483705.2 Eufriesea mexicana
AATATCGCGGTGAGCTAACTTTCTTGGATGAATATGGACGAAAGATTCTATTGGCGTGTTATGGCCACTGCAATTCTGTGGTGTCTGGATGGAAATTTCAATTTAATTGACATTTTCGACTAATATCGTGGTGAGCTGACATCCATGCATAAATAAGTAGGAAAGATTCTATCGGCACGCTGTACCCATGGCAGTGCTACAGAATCTGGCTGGAAAATGTAATTTAATTGACATTTTCGACTAATATCGTGGTGAGTTGACTTTCTTGCATAAATAAGATTGACTTTCTTGCATAAATAAGGAGGGAATATTCTTTTGGCCAGCTCTGGCCATTGCAATTCTTTAGTATCTGGATGGAAAATTCAATTTTATTGACATTTTCGACTAATACTGTGGTGAACTGATTTCCTTGCATGT
Organism: Eufriesea mexicana; assembly: GCF_001483705.2. Classification (NCBI taxonomy): domain Eukaryota; kingdom Metazoa; phylum Arthropoda; class Insecta; order Hymenoptera; family Apidae; genus Eufriesea; species Eufriesea mexicana. The sequence continues at coordinate 418 of NW_016964080.1, forward strand.
GTAAGGAGGAAAGATTCTACAGGCGAGCTATAGCCATTGCAGTGCTTTAGAATCTGGCTGGAAAATTCAATTTTGTTGACATTT
>NW_016964081.1:0-243 GCF_001483705.2 Eufriesea mexicana
CGCAATATCGACTTTCGCAGTATACACTGCTTTTCGGTGGATTTCTGCGCACTACTGAGCTCAGGTATGTTCTGCTCGTCACTGGGGATGTCATCAGTAGTGGTCTCGTCTCTTTAGGTTTAGTTATTCTACGTTTGGTTGGGTTATGTTTGGTCAGGTAAGGTTAGGATATATTCGACATTTGTGCTATGCGCTGCTCCTTGGAGCCTTTATGCGTTCTGCGGAGTTGTAGTATATTCTAAT
>NW_016964082.1:0-861 GCF_001483705.2 Eufriesea mexicana
CACCCATACATTCGTACATTCACACATACATACATACATACCTCCGTACATCCACACACACATTTATACACACATCCATACATCCATCCATTCATACATTCATACTTACATGCACCCATACATCCAAAAATCCATCCATCCACACCTCCATCCATCCATACAACCATCAATCCATACATCCATACATATATACATCCATCCAGTCATACATCCATACATCCATCCATACATACATCCATACCTTAATCCATCCATACATTCATTCTGCCGTACATCCATTCATCCGTACATCCGACCATCCATACCTCAATCCATCCATACGTACATCCATCCATACGTCCATCAATGCATACATCCATCCATCCATACACCCATCCTTACATACATCCACCCATCCATACTAAAACCCATCCATACATCCATCGATCTATATATCTATCCATCCTTACATCCATCCATACATACATTCATACATCCACATATCCATACACCCATACCTCCATACATCCTTCCACCCATACATCCAACCATCCATACATCAAACGATCCATACATCCATCCGTCCATAAATCCATCCACACATCCATCCATCCATACATGCATCCATACAGACATCAATACATACATCCATACATACACCGTTACATTCATCCATACATACATCCATACATACACACATCCAGGCATCCATAAATCAATCCATACACTCACTCATCCATCCATACGTACATCCATACATCCATGCACACCCCCATACACTCATCCATACATTCATTAATAGATACATCCGCAAATGCATCCATACACACATCCAGGCATGCATCCATCCATACATCCTTCCACTCATACATCCATCTATCC
>NW_016964083.1:0-942 GCF_001483705.2 Eufriesea mexicana
AGAGCATTTTAGAGCGCAGTAGAGCGGAGTAATTCACCCAATATCGCTGAAAGCACAAAAGTCCAAGCTACGCTATCCTAACATAACCAAATTTGACGTATGCGGACGTAGCCTAGCTATACCTAACGCACCGAGACCACTATTGCTGGCCCCACCAGAGACGTGCAGAAAATATTAGAACGGAGTAGAGTGCAGAAATAGAAGGATAGCTGCTTACAGCACAGATGTCTCACCTATCCCATCCTAACCTCACCAAACGTAACACAACCAAACGTGGAATAGCACAACCTAACGCTCCGAGACCACTATCGCTGGCCCCCCAGAGCCAAGCAGAATATGCTAGAGGACAGAAAAGCGCAGAAATCCACCTCGTTGCATTGCATAGCACCAAAGCCAGACACTTCCTGACAAAATCTGACCACACCTTACCTACCCAAAAGTAGACCAACTTAACATAACGTGACGAGGCTAATATTGATGTCCTTCCCAGAGCATGGCACAGCACATTAGAGCACATTAGTGCACAGAAGTCCTCTGAATAGCAGTGAATTGCGCAGAAGACATAGTAGCATCTCCTAACCTAGCAAAACGTAACGTGTCCAAACGTAGCGTAGCAAAACTTAGCATGACGGGACCACTACTGCTGGCCACCACTGAGACAAGCAGGGCGCACTAGAGCACAGTAGTGCGCAGAAATCGGCCGAATTGCAATGAATACCACAAAAGTCGAAGACATCCTAACATAGCCTGACCTAACCTGACCTCAGGCGTCATAGCCAAACGTAGCGTAACTCAGCACAGCGTGCCGCGACCACCGCCGTGGGACTCCCCAGAGCCAAGCAGGATACGGCAGAGAACAGTAAATCGCAGGAACCCGCGGAAAAATAGTGTATAGCACGAAAGTCGAAGCAAACCTCTCCAAGCATAACCTAGCACAACCCA
>NW_016964084.1:0-304 GCF_001483705.2 Eufriesea mexicana
ATCTTTACACGGATAAAGTAAGTTCAATAGCATTTCGGGAACTATCAATTCATGGATCCATTACAGCTAGTGATATCTCGACATGACAATACGGTACACGGAACGGACAACAACACATGACTAGGTCCACTGGAATAATCTATGCACCGACGACCTGAATTCTAGAGCAAATCTAGAATGACGAATGGACAGATGGAATGTCACTTCAGATATATACATTCTGCAATGCAGTACTGCATGTAGCTATCTACACAGTGCTATTTCCATTGGACTATTCAATACCCTGATCATCTGAGTTCTTTAG
>NW_016964085.1:0-681 GCF_001483705.2 Eufriesea mexicana
TTTCTGCGCCATGCTGTGCTCTACTAGATTTTGCTATGCCCTGTGGAGGCCAGCAATAGTGGTTGCGTCACGTTATGTTGAGTTGTGCTACGTTCGGTTACGTTACGTTTGGTTAGGTTAGGGCAGGGTAGCTTTGACTTTTGTGCTATACACTGCTATTCGGTGCATTTCCGTGTTCTGCTGTGCTCTAACATTCTCTGCTTGCATATGTTGAGCCGAGCAGTAGTGGTATCGTCACATTACGTTGAATTAGGTTTCGTCTGGTAATGTTGCGGTTGGCTAGGGTAGGACATGATAGCTTTGACTTTTGTGCTATACACTGCTATTCGGCGCATTTCTGCGTTATATTGTGCTCTAATATGTCCTCCTTGGCTCTGGAGTGGCCAGCTATATTGGTCTCGGCACGCCAGGTTGTGTTCAGTTACGTTCGGTAAGGTCAGATTGCGTTAAGTGCGAAAAGGATATCGTCGACCTCCGTGCTATACACTGTTGTTCGGTGGATTCCTGTGCTCTGCTGTGCTCTACTATATTCTGCTTGGTCCTATAGGGGCCTGCAATAGTGGTCGCGGCACGTTCTGTTGACTACATTTGTTGGGGTTAGTTTCTGGTAGCTTTGGATTTTCTGTTATACGCTGCGATTCTATGGACTTCGGTGCTCCCACCACCTCTAACCTGTTCTGC
>NW_016964086.1:0-341 GCF_001483705.2 Eufriesea mexicana
ATCCAAGAAAGTTAGGCTACCACAATATTAGCCGAAAATGTAAATAGAATTTAATTTTCCAGACAGACCCTATAACATTGCTGTGCCTATAGCACGCCAGTAGGATATTTCTTCCATAATTATGCAAGAAAGTTAGCTCACCACGATATTAGTTGAAAATGTCAACCAAATTTAATTTTCCAGCCAGATTCTATAGCATTGCAACGGCTATAGCACGCCAGGAGAACCTTTCCTCCTTCTATATGCAAGAAAGTTAGGTTACCGAGATAGTAGTCGATAATGTCAATAAAATTGAATTTTCCAGCCAGATTCTTTAGCATCGTAATGACTATAGCGCGACA
>NW_016964087.1:0-5491 GCF_001483705.2 Eufriesea mexicana
GCTATAGAACATGAAACTCCTGCGAACAGCTTAGTCAAACGGCTACACGGCTCCGCTGATTGGAACATACAGGGCAGTATTTACATGTGTCAAATTCGTCAGCGACAGCTGCTCTGTCCATCGATAGTTCCTGCAATTGTTGAGGAACTTAGGTGAAACGCAGACATTGGAATTATCTGCCTGCAGCATTGTGTAGATCAGTACTCTCAGTACTGTATTTCCTTTATCCAATATAAATGCCGATATTTGACGTACACATAGTTTGTTCTAGAATTACTGTAGAATCTAAATCATCAATGTACGTATTTGAACGACCTCAAAAATACTCTGTTAATGGCTGTGCGCAGTACCTTATTGCCAAGTGTCAATGTCGCCAGCGACGATTTCAACGTCCGGGTACATTCAAAAACTACAGAAGAGCTAAGATGACTAGCGAACACTGTTATTGAATGTCTATTGTATTGCTTAGACGGCGGCACTCAGTACGCACTGTTATTTGTCAGCATCACTGCGCATATGTGATCAATCCGTCGACTACGCTAGAAAGCCTATAGATCTTAAATCGGCAATGAACAGAATAATCCAATGGAGACAGTGTTTTCTTGGTGGACGTAACATGTACCGCGCGGTCCATTGAAAATATCTATAGCCATAGCTGTTCCATATTTAGGTTATTGTAGAGTTGCTGTGGAATTGAAGCCATAAGTGATCAAGTTTATTCAAGTACTACTGTAACCTGATGAGGGCTGTGCTCAGTACTGTTTTGTCAATTGGTAGTACCTCCAGGGACAATAACTCTGCCCATTGATGATTTTATAATTGCTGATGAAATAAGATGGTCTGCGATCATAGTAACGCAACAGATATGGTACGGTGTTGAATATTGCACGTAGTGCTTTATCTTCAAATGTCAATATCTCCTGCGATAAATAACCTATCCATTGACCATTCAAGAATTTGTGTAGATCTGCGAGGATCTGCGAATATAACGAACCAATAGATTTAGTACTCCTATATTGTTATGATCAGTTCTGTATTTTCAATTGTCAATGTCCTTAGCGAAAGCTGATCTGTGTAGTAATAACACTAGAATGGCAATGAAACTTTGAACGTTTCCTAATAGGTTGATACAATGGCTGCAGTGTTGCGTTGATGGCTATGCTCAGTACTGCACTGTCAATTCTTAACACATCCAGCTACAACAGATTACACTTTGACCATTCAAGGATTGTTATAAAATTTAAATCACCAGCGAAGGGCTCAGTTGGTGGCTGTGTTAAGGACAGCATTGTCAGCTGTTGATATCTCTGGCCGTAACTTTACTACACGTTGATTCTTCTAGAGTTCTTGTAGAATTTAGCTCATCAGTGAACAAAATATTCCAACGGCTACAGTACAGTCGTGATGGCTGTATTCAGTGCCGTTTTGTCACTTTGTATTATATCGAGGGATAATCGCTCTGGTTTTTGGCATTCTAGAATTGCTGTTGGACATGAATCGTCACTCAACAGACTAATCCAACTGCTACTGTGCAGTTGTATGTGTTGGTGTATGTACCAAGTACAGTACTGCCAATCGTAAATACCTCCAGCCATATTTGAACTATACCTTGATTATGCTATAGTTGCTGTCGTATTTATATCTCAAGAGAACAAATAAATACAGCGGCAACTGAACTGTAATGATGGCTGTACACTGGACGGCTCTATGAATTGTTAACTTGTCGAGCGATGATGGATCACTTTTTTGTGACTCTAAAATTGCTATAGAAATTATATCATCAGTGAACACATTAATCCAACGGCTACAGTTATCTAATGGCAGATGTACCAAGAACCGTAATGTCAATTATAAACAACTCTTGACATTAATGTACAATACGTGCAATACTCCGGAATTGCTGTGGAAATTAGATCATCTGTGGACAAATAATTCCAACGGCTACAGTGCTCTCTTGTTGGATATACTAGGTACAGTGTAGTCAATTGTAAAAGTCTCTAGCCATAGCTGCACTATCCATTGTTTATTCTGGAAGTACCGTTTAATTTAAGTGATCCTGTGAACAGGCTAATCCCACGCCTACGGTAGTCTTTTGATGGCTACACCCAGTACAGCATCTACATTCTTGTCAATCCCGCTAGCTACAATCGCAGTATCAATAGTATATTCGAAAGGTGCTAAAGAATTTGATGATCAGCGAACAGATTAATTCAATGTCTGTGCGATTGTGTCGGTGGCTAAACTCAGTACTGTATTGTCAACTGCTAATATCACCAGCTTTAAATTTTTAATGCCGCCATTACACTAGAATTGCAAAGGAACTTATATCATCAGAGAACAAATTAATCCAACAACTACTGCGCATTGCTTGTGGGTGTTCTAAGTACCGTACATTCGACAGTACACATCTCTTAAGTTATCAAATGTATTCATTGATTGTTCTAGAATCGCTGTGGAATTGAAGTCTTGAATGTACAAACTAATCCTACGGCCACAGTACTGTAATGTTGGCAGTGCTCAGTACTGTGACTTAAGTTGTTTATATTTCGCGCAATAATGTATCTGTCACCTGCCATTATAGAATTGATATAGAGTTTAAATCATCGTTGAGCAGATAATTCTAACGCAGACTGTAGTCTGTTGGTGGATGTGCAGTGTACCGTAAGGTCAGCTTCAAGTTTGTCGCTCCACAACTGACCTATACGTTGGTCATTCTAGATTTGCTGTGGCATTTATATCGTCAGTGAAGCGATTTAACCAGCGACAACAGTGTTCTGCTGATGGATATTCTCAGAAATGTATTGTCATATGTCACCTTCTCCAGCGATGCTTGCTGTATTCTTTGATGACTCAATTATTCCAGAAGAACGTAGGTGAGCGGGGAACATATTGTCTCCAGTGGCTATGGTACTGTGTAAATTGCTGTACTCAGAACTGTTTTGTCAATTGTTAACTTGTCAGGCGATAATTGTTCTGTCTCGTGACGTTCTAGGATTTCTATATAACTTACATCATCATTGAGCATATTAATAAAGTGGATACAGGAATGCTGTAATGGTTGTACGCAGTATTATGTGGTCAATTGCCACTATTTCGAGCGACAGTGTATCTGTCTCTTGGCATTCTAGGATTGCTACGGAATTTAAGTCATCATCCAATTGATTTGTACATTGGCTATATCATTGTGTAGACGGCTACACTTTGGAGTATATTGCATTTTATTAGTGTATCTATGGATACCTTATACAGGCATTTGTCAGTCCGGAATTACCATGAAACTTAGATAATCTGTGATTAGATTAATGCAATGAATATGGTACTATGTAGACTACTACGCCAAGTACTCTATTATCAGCTGTCGATATCTGAAGTGATTATTCGTCTACCCATTATTCATACTGGAATTACTATAGAATTGGTACCATAAGTGATGAGGTTAATCCAACGCCTGCAGTACAAAGTTAATGCCTGTACGCATTACAGTATGGTCAAGTATTATTATCCCTAGCCCCAATTCATCCACATATTAACCATTCCTTATTGTTATGTAGCGTAGCTAATCAGTGGATAGTTAGTCCCAGTGGCTATAGAAGAGTATAGATGGCTACCCTTACTAGAGTATTGCAAATTTTTGATATCTTGCTCGATAATTGATGTCTTTTCTCTTTCTGGATCTGCAACGCAATGTATATCGTCCGTAAACAGATTATAACAATGGCTACATGTCTTCCTTGACGGCTATACTCAGCAGCCAGTTGTACACTGTCTGGCGATAGTTGATCTATACATTGTCAATTGTAGAATCTCTGTAGAAATTAAATGATCTTTGAATAGAATTATACAATCGATATTGCACGAGGTAGACAACTATACACAGTACAGCGTTATCAAATGTGTATATACGAAGCGTTAATTTATGTATTTATTGATCATTAGAGAATTACTGTGCAGCCTAAGTCGTCAGAGGATAGACTAATTCTCGGGCTGTATTACTGAGTAGATGCCTACACTCAGTACCCTGTTGCCATTTATCAATGTCTCCAGCGACAATTTATCTATCCGTTGATAGCTCTCGAATTACTTTAGGTATAAGACGATCAGTATAAGTATTGCACCAATTGCTGCAGTATTGCGAGATAGCTATACTCAATAAATTATTGTCAAATGTTGGTATCTCTGACAATAATTGATATATCCATTGAAAAATACTGAATTGCTATAGAGAATGAGTGGTACATCTACATATTAGGACAATTATTATAGAATTGCCTATATGCCAATACTCACTATATTATAGTTGGCTCTTAATATCTCTTGCAATCTCATCCATCCATTGCTCATATTGGAATTGCTATAGAATCTACATGATCAGTGAATAGGTTAACGCATGGGATGCTTTACTGCGTAGATGTATATAGCGCTCTGCAGATGACTATACTGGTTACCCTATTGACATTCCTTGATATCGATGGCGACAATTAATATTCCTATTGATCATCCCATAATTGTTACAGAAAGTGTATGTTCACTTTATGGATAAATACAAGTACTATAGATCCGTTTAGAGGCATATTCCGAGTTCTGTATGGACAGTTGTTAATATCTCTAGAGATAGTTGGCCTAACCATTGACCATCCCATGATTGCTATATAATCTACGGCGGGTAATTTATGCCAACGGCTATGGAACCATGTTGATTGCTGTACACAGGTCACCACCTTCAATTTTCAGTTTTCAAGATATAATGCATCTATCCATTGATCATTCTAGAATTGCTGCTGGAATAAGATGATCAGCATATAGATTGACTCAATGGCCCTAGTACTGTATAGGTGGCAGTCCTCGGTACTGCGTGCTCAATCGTTAATGTCTCCAGAGATAATATATCTATCTATTGACCTTTACTGTATTGCTATAGTATTTACATGATCAATGTATGGATTTACCCATTGTCAATAATAGAGTACAGGTGGCTATCCTCAGTACTCTATTGTCAACCATCAATACCTCTGGCGATAATTGATCCACCCATTGACCATTCTGGAATTTCAGTATAGTCTGTAGTGTATTTTTGATTGTTACGTTCTGTAGACATAATTGCTCCACACGCTTGTCATCATATGATTGCTATGGCGTTAAGCTGATCCGTGAATAGTTGCATGCAATGGCCATAGTACTCCGTAGAAGTCAATACTCAGTACCTTATTCCTGACTGTCATTTTCTCTAGAAATGTATGAGCCGCAAATTAGTAAATCCATAATACACATAGAACTTCCATGAAGAGTGAATAAAATAATGCAATGGTTATAGCACTGCGTGGTTGCCTGAACTCAGTACTGCTGCGTTAGTTCCCTGTATCTCCAGCGATAATTGACCTATCTTTCTGTCATTCTAGAACTGCCATAAAATTTAGTGGTCAGTGGATCGATCTGTCGTACTGCTACCGTAAGACGACGATTGCTGCACCCAGTACTCTATTGATAATTGCTA
>NW_016964088.1:0-725 GCF_001483705.2 Eufriesea mexicana
ACGTTTCTGTGCTGTGATTCTACGCAGCACTGTGTTGTCTATTGCTAATATCGCGACGGACAGTGGATGTGTTCTTTATCATGCTAGAATTGTTATTAGACCTAAATCAGCATTGAACAGGTTAATCCAACGGCAGCCATGCTCTTTTGGTAGGCGTACTATGTGCCGCATTGTCAATTGCAGGTATCACTAGCCATAACACTCCTGTACAGATGGTATTCTAGTATTCCCTTGCAATTCACGTTATCAGTGAACGAAGGAATCCAATGTCTGCTGCACCGTGATGATTGCTCTTCTCAGTACTGTGATGTCAATTGTTAATATCTCGAGGGATAACTGATCTACAGTCAACAATTTTTGTAGGACTTGAATCATCACTGATGCGTTTGATGCATCTCCTACGGTGCTATATAGCTGGCTGCAATATGTACCGTACTGTTAATTTGAAGTATCTCTAGCAACAACCATATATTGATTATTCCAGAAGTGCTTTTGAATATACATCATCAGTGGAGAAAGAAGCCCAACGTATACAGTCCTGCAATCATGGCTGTCCACAGTATTATGTTGTCAATTGTTACTAAATCGAGGCACAATGGGTGCGTCTTTTGTCAATCTAGTATTGCTATAAAATCGGAATCATCACTGAACTGCTCAATCCGACGACAAGGGTGCTAAATTCGTGGAAGTACTGAGCACTGTGCCGTCAATTGTTAATGACCATT
>NW_016964089.1:0-706 GCF_001483705.2 Eufriesea mexicana
TAGCACACAAGTCAAAGCTATCCTAACAAAGCTTAAGCAAGCCAAACCTTGCAAAACAAAGCATAACACAACGTAACATGCCGAGAGCACTATTCCTGGCATCCACGGAGACAAGCGGAGTACGGTAGAGCAGAGAAGAGCTCAGAAGACCATGGAATAGCAATGGGTAGGACGAAAGTCAAAGCTATCCCAAACTAACACAACGTATCCTAGCGTAACCAAACGTAATATGACCCAACCTAACGTGCAGTGACCTCCATTGCCGGCCTCCCGAGCGCAAAGCAGAGCATATTAGAGGTAAGTTGAGCGTTCAGGTCCCTAGAATGGCAGTGCACAGCCCGAAAGTTAATAATATCCTAACCTACCCCAAAAGAAACTAACCAGACCAAACGTAACATAATACCAAACGCGCCGCGGCCACAATTTGTGGCACTCCCAGATCAAAGCATGGGATATTAGATCGCAGTACAGCGCAGAAGCGTACCGAAACGTACCGAATATCAGTGTACAGCACAAAAGTCTAAGCTATCCTATCCTAAACTAACCAAACGTAACGTAACCAAACGATACATAGCATATCCTAGCGTACCGAGACCACCATTTGTGGCCCCTCCAGACCCAAGCAGAGTATAATGGAGCAGACTACATCGCAGAAAGCCACAAAATTGCAGTGTATAGGCCAAAAGTCAAAGATATCTTGACATAA
>NW_016964090.1:0-765 GCF_001483705.2 Eufriesea mexicana
CGACCTATTCACCACGCTATAACAGGTCATTGATTTTGAATAGACCTATTTTCTGGCAATTCGATGCCTGCACTTGCCATTGTATTGAAGGCGTTAAGGGATCTTTTCACCAAACTATATAAGGTCATTGATCTTGAATAGACCAATTCTCTGGCAAGTAGATTGGTGTACTTGCCATTGGATTGACGGAGTTATGCGATCTATTCACCAAGCTATAACACGTTATAGATTTTGAATAGACCTATTCTCTCGCGACTAGGTTGCTGTGCTTGCCGTGGAAGTGAAGGCGTTGGGCGACCTATTCTCCGAGCGATAACAGATTATAGATTTTGAATATACCTATTCTCTGGCAAGTAGGTGGCTGTACTTGCCATTGGATTGAAGGCGTTAGGCGATGTATTCACCAAGCTATTACAGGTTATAGATTTTTAATAGGCCTATCCTCTGGCAAGTAGATGGCTGTGCTTGCCATTGGATTGAAGGCGTTAGGCGAATTATTCACCAAGCTGTAACAGATTATAGATTTCGTATAGACCAATTCTCTGGCAAGTAGACGGCTGAACATGCCATCGGTTTGAAGGCGCTAGGCGATCTATTCTCCAAGCAGTAGATTTCGAATAGAACTATTCTCTGGCAAGTAGGTGGCTGTACTTGCAATTGGATTGAAGGCGCTATGCAATCTAATCACCAAGCTAAGACAGTTTATAGATTTTGAATAGACTTATTCTCTGGCAAGTAGTTGGGTGTACTTGCCATTGGATTGAA
>NW_016964091.1:0-520 GCF_001483705.2 Eufriesea mexicana
ATTCTCTGGCAAGTAGATGGCTGTACTTGCCATTGTGCTGAAGGCGTTAGGCCATCTATTCACGAAGCTGTTACAGGTTATACATTTTGAATAGACCTATTCTCTGGCAAGTAGATGGCTGTACTTGCCATTGGATTGAAGGCGTTAGGCGATCTATTCACCAAGCTATAACGGATTATATATTTTGAATTGACCTATTCTCTGGCAAGTAGATGGCTGTACTTGCCATTGGATTGAAGGCGTTAGGCGATCTATTCACCAAGCTATAACGGATTATATATTTTGAATTGACCTATTCTCTGGCAAGTAGATGGCTGTACTTGCCATTGGATTGAAGGCGTTAGGCGATCTATTCACCAAGCTATAACGGATTATATATTTTGAATTGACCTATTCTCTGGCAAGTAGATGGCTGGACTTGCCATTGAATAGAAGGCGTTTGTCGATGTATTCACCCAGCTATAATAGGTTATAGATTTTGAATAGACCTATTCTCTGGCAAGTAGATGGCTGTACTTGC
>NW_016964092.1:0-517 GCF_001483705.2 Eufriesea mexicana
ATGCTGGCAGTTCATGTCAGTTCAGGTCAGGCCAGGTCAGGTCTGGTAAGGTCAGGTCAGGACAGGCCATGTCAGGTCAGGTAGGGACAGGTCAGGTCATGTCAGGTCAGGTCAGGTAAAGTCAGTTCAGGTCAGGTCTGGTCAGGTCATGTCAGGAGAGCTCAGGTCAGGTCAGGTAAGGTCAGGTCATGTCAGGTCAGGCCAGGCCTGGCCAGATCATATATGATCAGGAGGTCAGGTCAGATCAGTCGGGTAAGCTCAGTTCAGGACAGGTCAGGTAAGGTCAGGTCATTTCAGTTCAGTTCAGGTCAAGTTATGTCAGGTTAGGTCAGGTCTGGTATGGTCAGGCCAGGCCAGATCATGTCTGGTCAGGCCAGGTCAGTTCAGGACAGTTCACTTCAGATCAGGTCATGTCATGTCAGATCCGGTCAGGTCAGGTCAGGACAGTCAATTACGTGTCTGGTTAGGTCAGATCTGGTCAGTTCAGGTCAGGACAGGTCAGGCAATGTCAGGTCAG
>NW_016964093.1:0-869 GCF_001483705.2 Eufriesea mexicana
TCCGGATAGCAGTGTATAGCACGAAAGCCAAAGCTATCCTAACTAAACCTGTCCAAACGTGACATAACGAAACGTAACGTAACCAAACCTTACGGGCCGAGATCTCTTATCCTGGCGTCCACAGACGCAATCAGAGTGTGATAGCGCACACATAATAGCAGGAGCCCAAGCAATAGCAGTCTGCATCCCAAGAGTCAGAGCTATCCGAACACAAAGCAACGTCACCTGACATAACCGAACGTAATCTGACCCAAGGTAACGCGCGGCGACCACTACTTCTGGCATCCCGACAGCCGAGCAGAGTTCAGTGGAGCAATGTAGAGCGCAGAAGTCAATCGAATGACAGTGCCCAGGCCGAGGGTCAAAGAAAGCCTGTCCTAACATAACCAAATATAACGTAGCCGTACGTAACATGACTCAACGTAACGTGACGAGACCACCAATGCTGGCACGCTCAGCGCCAAGCACAGCATATTAGAGCACAGTAGAGCGCAGAAACGCACCTAATAGCAGTGTACAGCGCAATAGTCCATGCCATCCCAACCTAACGTTTGGATACGTAATATAAGCGGACGTAACGTAGCACAGACATGCGTGCCACGGCCGCTATTGCTGGCCTCACGAGAGCTAACCATAGAATAGCGGAGCAATGTAGAATGCTGAAATTATCCAAATAGCAGCGTATAGCACAAGAGCCAAAGCTATCCTATCGCAACCTGACCAACCGTAATACCACAAAGCGTAGCCTAACAAAACCTATCGTGACACGACCACTATTGCTGGTCGCCGTAGGGTCGAGCAAACTGTAGTATAGCACAGGAGGTCGTAGAAAGCCACCAAACAGCAGTGTATAGCACAAAAGTGATATA
>NW_016964094.1:0-598 GCF_001483705.2 Eufriesea mexicana
CCGATTATAGAATGACGAAGGACTGCCCCATTATCGCTCTAGAAATTAACAAATGACGAAACAGTACTGAGTGCAGTCGACATCATAGTTCATTAGCCACTGGACTGATTTGTTCACTTATAACTTAAGTTTCACATCAGTTCTAGTGTAATCAATGCATAGTGCGTTTAACGCTACAGATATTTACAATTGGCAGTATGCTTCTTAGTGCATCCGCCAATTGAGCACTGTAGCCGTTGCATTGATCTGTTCAATGATTATCTCATCTCCAGAGTATATCTAGAATAACCAATGTACACAACTGTAATGCATAGATATTCTTATAGTTCCTAGTACGGCAGCTGGCATATCCAATATTAGAGCATCGCAGCCGTCGGATGCAGCTGTTCCGTGATGATTGATATCCTATTGCATCTCTAGAACGCTAAAAGGCTAACCCGTCATTGTTCGAGACATTAACAATTCAATGACGCAAAATAGACGCAAAATTACAATACAAGTCTAGAATTATCAATGTATGGTACGATTATGCCTAGAAATATTTATAATTGTAATTACAGTTCTTAGTACATCCTTGAACGGAGCACTGTAGCCATTG
>NW_016964095.1:0-237 GCF_001483705.2 Eufriesea mexicana
ACATTGATACACTATAATCTGCTCGACCCTGTGGAGGCCAGCTATAGCGGTCGTGGCACTATATGTTGGGATACGTTACGTTCGGTTAGGATGGCACAGACTCTTGCGTCATACACGGCTATTAGGTGAATTCGTGCGCTGTACGTTGCTCCTGTATATTCTGCTAGGCTCTGAGGTGTCCAGCATTAGAGGCCTGGGCTCGTTAGGTTTAGTTATCCTCAATATGTTTAGGTTAGT
>NW_016964096.1:0-911 GCF_001483705.2 Eufriesea mexicana
GATTTTTGTGTTGTGAGCTCCAATGCTGTGGATTTCTTCACTCTAGTGTTCTCTGGTATATTCTGTTTGGATCTGGGGAGGCCAGCAATACTGGTTGCGGCACGTGGTTTGAGCTAGGTTTCGTTTGGTTGTGTTAGGTAACGTTGGCTTATGATAAGACACCTTTGACTCTTGTTCGCAACGCCGATATTCTATGTACTACTGCGCTCTGCTGGGCTCTACCATGTTCAGTTTGTTTTCGGGAACTCCGGAGCATGAGGTCGCGGCACGTTGGTTTGTGTTATGTTACGTTTGCTTAGGTTATGTTAGGTGAGGTTTTGTCAGCGTACCATCGACTTTTCTGCTACACATGGCTATTCGGTGGACTTCGGCGCCCTACTGTCTTCTAACATGCTCTGCTCGACTCTGGGGGGGGGCAGTAATTGTGGTCTCGGAATGTAAGGTTTAGTTATGCTACGTGTGGTTGATTTATGTTAGGTCAGGTGAGGCTAGGATATCTTTGACTTATCGCGAATAAAATATAGTCAGCTTGGTTTAGGAAAGCCGCGAATAGTGGTCCAGGCACGTTAGATTCGTTTGGTTAGGGTACGTTAGCTTTGATTAGGTCTGGATAGCCTTGCCACTTCTGCCGTACACTGTGGTTCTACGTATTTCTGCGCACTATTATACCCTCCATGGCTCTGTGGTGTCCGGCAATACTGGTCTCGTCACGTCAGGTTCAGTTAGATTACGTTTTGTCACGTTAGGTTTGTTTGGCTTAGGTTAGGATATCCTTGACTTCTGTGCTCAACACTGCTATTCCATTGACTTCTGCGCTCTACTGTGCACTATAATATTCTATTTGTACGCGGAGACACCAGAAATAGTGGTCGCTGCACGTTACGTTCGGTTGCGTTGCGTTCGGTTGCGTT
>NW_016964097.1:0-477 GCF_001483705.2 Eufriesea mexicana
TTGAATCGGTCCAGAATTTTACGGATTCAAAGGGAAAGGCGTTGATTTCCCGAACGGTTGTAAGCAATGATGCCAGAAGTACTGCTCCGCACAGTTCCAATCTCGCGAGGTTTACGATTTTAAGGGGCGCGACGCGGGATTTCGCGCATAACAGGCTCATTTTGATTCGGTCGAGTTTGTCGATTGACCGTGTATATAAGCCGTACGCTTGCTCGGTTGCGTCGCAGAATCCGTGTAATTGCACTCTACGAATGGCACCGTTGACAGACATGGCGTTGGAATGATGTCTGATTCAATTGTTGTAGTTCGTTGACGTAGGTGGTCCATTCAGTGTGGATGCTGGCAGGTAGCGATTCGTCCCACGTGAGTTTTAATTTCCAAAGCTGCTGCATCAGTATCTTGGCGGTCGTGATAACAGGTGCCAGCAGACCTAGGGGATCGAATATCTTCGCGATGGTGGACAAGATTGTTCGTTTC
>NW_016964098.1:0-1899 GCF_001483705.2 Eufriesea mexicana
TATGTATGTATGTATGTATGGATGTCTGTACGGTTGGATGGATGAATGGATGTATAGATGTATGGATGTACGAATGTATGGATGATACGGATGTTTTGATGTATGTATGTATATATGGATGGATGTTTGGATGGATGCATTTATGGATGGATTTATGTATGGATGGATGGATATATGGAAGGATGTATGTTTTGGTAGATAGTTGTGTGGGTGCGTGGATGTATGGACGGATGGTTGTATGGATGTGTGGATGTAAGGATGTATTGATGTACGAATGTATGGATGTATGGATGAATGTATGTATGGATGTATCGGTGCATGGATGGATGGATATGTGGATAGATGTACGTGTGGATGGCAGGATATATGGATGGACGGATGTATTGATATACAGACGTATGGATGCGTTAATGTATACTTGTATGGATGTATGTATGGATGTGTATATGGATGTGTCTATGGATATATGTATGGACGATTGAATTTGTGTATGTTTGGATATACGTGTTGATGTATGTATGCATGTATGGGTGGGTGGATGGATGGGTTGTTGTATGGATGTATGGATCGATGGATGTATGGACTGGTGGATGTATGTATGGACGTATGTATGGATGTATGTATTGTTGGATGGATGTATGGATGGATGGATTTTTTGATGTGTGGATTTGTGGATGGATGGATGGATGGATGTATGTATGGATGTACGAATGTTTGGATGATTCGGATGTATAGATGTATGGATGTATATATGTATGGATGTATGGATGGATGGATGAATGAATGGATGGATGTATGGATGGATGGATGTATGGATGTATATACGGATGGATGTGTGGATGTATGTATGGATGGGTGTATGTATGGGTGGATGCATTTATGGATGTGAGGATGTGTGGATGTATGGATATATGGATGTATGGATGGATAGATGTATGGATCAATGTATGAATGGATCGGTGCTAGTATGGATAAATGAATGTATGATTGTATGTATGGATGTATGTTTTGATGTATGTATGGTTGTATAGAAGGATGGATGGATTGGTGGATGGACGTATGTATTGGTGGAAGTATGGATGAATGGATGTATGCATGGATGTATGGAGGGATGTGAGTATCGACGTGTGTATGGACGAATGTATCTGTGTATCTATTGATATATGTATTGATGTGTGTATGGATGTATGGATGGGTGGATGTATGGGTGGTTGGATGTATGGATGGAAGGACGTATGGAAGGATGTACGTACGGATGAATGTATGTATGGATGGATGGATTTATGGATGTATGGATGCATGAATGTATGGATGTATGGTTCGACGGTTATACGGCTGAATGGATGTATAGGAGTATGAAAGTATGGATGAATGGATGCATGGATGTATGGATGTATGGATTTACGATTGTATGGATGTACGGATGTATGAATGTATGGACGTATATATGTATGTATGTATGGATGGATTGATGAATGAATGAATGGATGTATGGATGTATGTTTGGATGTATGTATGGATGTACGTATGTTTGGATGGATGTATGGACGGATGGATGGAAGTTCGGATTGATGGATTTATGGATTCATGGATGTGTGGATGTATGGATGTATGTATGGATGCATGTATGTATGGATGAACGTATGGATGTATGTATCGATGTATGTATGGATGTATGGATGTATGGATGGATGGATGTGTGAATGGATTGCGGTATGGATTGTCGGATGCACGGATATATGGATATATGGATGTATATATGGATGGATGTATGGATGTATGGATGTATGTATGTATGTATGTATGTATGGATGTATGGTAGTATGTATGTATGTTTGTATGGATGAATGTATGGATGTATGGATGTATGGATGCATGGTTGTTTGGATGGCGGGCTGT
>NW_016964099.1:0-315 GCF_001483705.2 Eufriesea mexicana
CGTACATCCATACATCCATACATCCATCCATCCATACATCCATACTTTCATACATCCATACATTCATAAGTCCATCCACCCATACCTCTGTCCATCCTTACATCCATCAATCCATACATCCGCACATCCATAACGGAAATACGGCCATACATTCATACATTCATACATACAAACGTACATACATTAATACATCCTTCCATCCATACATCCATACATCCACACATCCATCCATCCATACATCCATACATTCATACATCCATACATCCATCAATCCATACAACCATACATATATACATCCATCCATTCATTCATCCA
>NW_016964099.1:349-677 GCF_001483705.2 Eufriesea mexicana
TCCATCCATACATCCATCCATCCATACCTCAATTCATCCATACATCCATCCATCCATACCTCAATCCATCCATACATCCATTCATCCGTACATACATTCGTAAGTACATCCGTCGATCCATAGGTCAATCCATCCATACATCCATCCACTCATACGGCCATCAATACATACAACCATCGATCCTTACATCTATCCATCCATACATACATCCATCCATACATTTATACATCCACGTATCCATAAATCCATCCATCCATACATACATACATTCATCCATACATACATCCGTCCATCCATACATCCATCCACTCATGCATCCACCATCAAT
>NW_016964100.1:0-212 GCF_001483705.2 Eufriesea mexicana
GCCAGATTCTATAGCATTGCAATGGCTATAGTAGAACAATAGAATTCTCCCTCCTTACGTATACAAGGGAGTTAGCACACCATGATATTAGTCGAAAATAGCAATAAAATTGAATTTTCCAGCCTGTTTCTATAGCACTGCAATAGCTGTAGCACGCCAATAGAATCTGTCCTCCTTATTTATGCAAGAAAGTTATCTCACCACGATATTAG
>NW_016964101.1:0-2421 GCF_001483705.2 Eufriesea mexicana
ATACATCAATCCATCATTACATCCATCCATCGATAAATCCATCCACCCGTACACCAATCCATTCTTTCATACATGCCACCATACATCCATCCACCCGCATCCATACATACGTACATCCATACGTCCATACAACCATACATCCATACATCCATACATCCGTACACGCATACATACGTAAATCCATACATCAATACATCCATACATCCATACATCCATACATCCAAACATCCATAAAGCATACACCCTTACATCCATACATTCATCCATCCGTACATCAATCCTTCCATACATCCATAGATCGATACATCCACACATCCATAAATCCACCCATCCATGCTCTCATCCATCCATATGTCCACCCATGCGTACATCCACGCATACATGGGACCATCCGTCCATCCGTACATCCATCCAAAAATCCTTACATCCATCCATCCATATATCAAGACATACATCCCCACGCACATCCATAAATATATCCATACAATCGTCCATAAGTCCATTCATTCATACATCCATACATCCATCCATCCATAAATTGATACATACATACATCCTCACATACATGCATACATCCATTCATTCCTCCACTCATGCACCCATACATACATCCATACATACATCCATCCATATTTCCAGACATACATCCATTCATACATCTATCCTACCATACGTCGATACAACCATACATCCACATATCCACAAATTCATCCTCCCATACATTCACGCATCCAGCCATCCATCCATCCATCCATCCATCCATCCATCCATACATCCGTCCGTACAACCATCCGTACATCCATGCATACAACCATACATATGTCCATACATACATCCATACATACCTCCATACATAAATCCATACATACATCCACACATACATCCATACATGCATCCCTACGTAATTCCATAGACACATCCGTACATACATACATACATCCATACATCCATCCAACCACACATCCGCATATTCATAGGTATAGGCATCCATACATCCATACATCCATACGTCCATCCATACATACTTCAATTCATCCATACATCCATATATCCATACATTCACACATCCATAAATCCATTCATCCATCCGTACATCCACGCATCCATACATTCATCCATCCACCCATCCATCCATGCACCCACCAATTCATACATTCATCAGTACATCCATCCATACATCCATACATCCATCCATCCATATAACATACATACATCCCCACGCACAACCATAAATATGTCCATACATCTATCCATACGTCACTCCATACATACATCCATACATGAATCCATACATACATCCATACAAAAATCCATACATACATCCATTCATCCATTCATACCTCCATACATATATCCATACATACATCCATACATACACCCATACATACAGCCATACATACATCCGTGCAATCATCCATACATACAACCGTACATGCATTCATACTTCCATACATTCATCCATCCGCACATCCATCCATCCATACATCCACCCATCCATACATCCACCCATCAATACATCTATACATCCATACATTGATAAATACGCACATGCATACAGACATCCATGCATTCATGCGTACAAACATTCATACATATACCCTTCCATACCGGTATCCATACATCCATACATCATGCGTTCATACCTGCATCCATTCATACATCGATTCGTACATCCACGCATCCATACATGCAGTCACCCAAACGTACATCCATCCATATATCCATCCATCCATTCAACCATCCATCCATAAATCCATCCATCCATCCATACATCCATTCGCACATTCACGCATCCATACATGCTTTCACCCAAACGTACATCCATCCATACATCCATCCTTACATCCATCCATATATCCAACCATACATCTATCCATACATCCATCCAACCATACGTCGGTCCAACCATACATCTATATGTTCATAAGCTCATCGACCCATACATTCACACATCGAGCCATCCATCCATACATACATCCATCCATCCATCCATCCATCCATCCACAATCCCATCCACTCATCCAGATATCCAACCATGCATCCATCCATCTGTACGTCAACCTATCCATATATCCATCCATCCACACGTCCAACCATGAGTATATCCATCCGTTCATTCATACATCCATCGACACATAGACCCATACATACATCCATACTCACATCCATACAAACATCCCTACATACATTCCTGCATACATCCATACAGACGTCCATACATATATCCAAATATACATACATACATACATCCACACATTCAACCGTACAAACAACCATACATACATCCATACATCCATACAACCATCCATTCGCACATCCAACCTTCCATACATCCACCCATCCATAAATCCATCGATCGATACACCCATACATCCATACATACACCCATACATACATTCATACACACATCCATACCTTCAT
>NW_016964102.1:0-274 GCF_001483705.2 Eufriesea mexicana
CATACATCAATACACATATCCATCCATGCATACATCCACACATCAATACATCCATTCATCCATCCATCCAAACATCCATACACATATACATACATACATCCATACATATGATAATCCGTCGATTCATACCTCAATCCATCCATACATACATCCATCCATACCGTCAGCCATCCATAGATCCATCCATCCTTACATCCACCCTCCCATATGCCCATCCATTTATACATCCACCCATCGATACAGCCAGCCATCTATACATCCAACCTTCCATACC
>NW_016964103.1:0-677 GCF_001483705.2 Eufriesea mexicana
GTGCAGAGACCAATACTTCTGGCCTCCCCATATCAAAGCAGAATATACTAGAGCATAGTAGTGTGCAGCAATCCACCGAATAGCAGTGTACAACTCAAAAGTAAAAGCCATACTAGCCAAACCTATACAAACGTAACCCAACCGAACGTAATATAGCTCATACTAACGTGCCGAGACTTCTATTGCTGCCCTCCTCAGAGCAAATCAGAAGATATTAGAGCAGTGTAAGGCGCAGAAATCCACCGCACTGCTATTTATTGCACCAAAGTCAAAGATATACTGACCTAACTAAATCAAACGTAGCATATCCAAACGTAACCTAACTAAACCTAACGTGCCTGGTACACAATTGCTGTTCTCCTCGTCGCCAAGAAGAGCATATCAGAGAAGAGTCAAAAGCAGGAATCCATACAATGGCAGTGTGTAGCACGCAAGTCGGGGGCTTCCAAACCTAACGCATGCTAACATAATCTAACCGAACGTAGACTAGCTCATCATAGCCTGCCGGGGGCACTACTTCTGTCCTTCCAAGAGTCGAGCAGAGTATAGTAGAGCAATGTAGAGCGCAGATATCCGACGAACAGTAGTGCATAGCACAAAATTCAAAACCGTCCTAACCGAACCAAATGTAGCCCAACTAAACCAAACGTGCCACGACCGCTATTGCTGCCCCCCCC
>NW_016964104.1:0-590 GCF_001483705.2 Eufriesea mexicana
TTTGTTACGCTTGATTTGGTTAGGTTTGGCTAGGTTTGGTCATTATGTCTTTGACTTTCGTGCTGTATGCAACATTTTGGTGTACTTCTGTTCTCTGCTGTGCTGCAGTATGTCCCGCTTGGCTCTGGGATAGAGGCAATAGTGGCCTCTGCGCGATGTACTGAGATCGGTTACGTTTCGTTGTGGTAGGTTCGGCTAGGATAGGTATGGATGGCTTTGACATCAGTGCTGTACACTGCGATTCGTTATATTTCTGTCCTCTACAGTGTGCTACCATTCTCTGCTCGGCTCTGGGGAGGCAAGAGATAGTGTTCGCCGCACGTTAGGTTGAGTTAATTTGCGTTTATTCTGGGTTAGTTAGGTTGGGTTAGGCAGTTATAGTCTTGAATCTTCTGTTATACACTGCTATTCCGTGGATTTCTGCGCTCCAATTTGTCCTGCTATAATCACCTTGGCCCCGTGGAAGGCCCCGTGGAATGCCAGGAATGGTGGTCGCAGCTTGTTAGGTTTGTTTACGTTACGTCTGGATAGGCCACGATAGGAAATGTTTGGTTAGGGTAGTTCTGATTCTTGTGCCATGCACTGCTATT
>NW_016964105.1:0-579 GCF_001483705.2 Eufriesea mexicana
TTATACACCGCTGTTCGGTTGGTATCCGCTCTCTGATGTGCTATAATATGCTCTGCTTGGCTTGGGGGTGGCCAGTAATAGTAGTCTCGGCACGTTACTTTTAGTTAGGTTACTTTTCGTTTGTATAGGTTCGGAAGTTTCGCGTAGGATTTCTTAGACATTTGTGCTGTACATTGCTATTTGGTGAATTTCTGCGCTCTACATTGCTCTGCTGTACCCTGCTTGACCCCCTGCACTAATCCTCTGCAATATGCTCTGCTTGTCTCGGCGAGGCCATCTATATTGGTCTTGCCACGTTGTGTTGTGTTACACTACGTTCGGATAGGTCAGGTTAGGCCAAGTTAAGTCTGGGTATGTTTGACTTCTGTGCCGTACACTGCAAAGCGGCTGATTTCTGCGCTCTGCTGTGCTCTTGTGTATTCTGCTCGGCTCTGTGGAGGCCAGCAATAGTTCTCTCGGCACGTTAGGTTTAGCTATTACACGTTCGACCATGTTGTGCTTGGTAAGGTTAGGATAGGGTAGTATAGGCATCTGTGCAATACACTGCTATCCACCGATTTCTGCGCTCTACTGCGCTCT
>NW_016964105.1:1421-1672 GCF_001483705.2 Eufriesea mexicana
GGTTAGGTTAGGATACGATAGCCGCGACTTTTGTGCTATACACTGCTGTTCGGTGGATTTCCGCTCTCTACTGTGTTATAACTCGTTCTGCCTGGATCTGGGTTGGCCAGCAACATCGGCCTCGCCACGCTATGTTGAGTTACACTACGTTTGGGTAGGTTAGGATCGGTCAGGTTGGATTTGGTTATGTCTTATTTCTATGTTGTACACTGCTATCCAGGGATTTCTGCGTTCTACTGTGTTCTAATATT
>NW_016964106.1:0-346 GCF_001483705.2 Eufriesea mexicana
ATAGTACGGTGTTTAGAGTATACGACGACGGTGCCCTGTAGCCGTTTAATTAACCAGTTCATTAATTTTATAGCAACTCTAAAGTAACAAATTTCTGGCCAATTATCGCTCGAGGCATTTAACAATTGACAAAGCATTACTGAGTAAAACCATCATAAAGATACATTAGCTGTTGGACTAATTATTTCCCTGATAATATGAACTCAAGAGCACTTCGAGAATAATCATTGCATAGCACGGCCATGTTTAAAAATGATTGCAGCTGACAGAAAGTTCCTCAGTGCATCAGTCAACAGAGCACTGTAGCCGAACGAAACGCCTGTTCAATTATGATGTATATTTTATC
>NW_016964107.1:0-712 GCF_001483705.2 Eufriesea mexicana
TGGTGAATAGATCGCCTAACGCCCTTAATCCAATGGCAAGTACAGCCATCTACTTGCCAGAGAGTAGGTCTATCCAAAACCTATAATCTGTTACAGATTGGTCAATAGGTCGCCTAACGCCTTCATCCAATGGCAAGTACAGCCATGTACTTGCAAGAGAATAGGTCTGCTCAAAGTCTATAACCTCCTACAGCTTGGTGAATAGATCGCCTAACGCCTTCAATCAAATGGCAAATGCAGCCATCTACTTGCCAGAGAATAAGTCTATTCAAAATCTATAACCTGCTATAGCTTGGTGAATAGATCGCCTAACGCCATCAATCCAATGGCAAGTACAACCATCGGCTTGCCAGAGAACATGTCTATTCAAAATCTATAAGTTGTTATTGCTTGGCGATTAGATCGCCTAACGCCTTCAATCCAATGGCAAGTACAGCCATCTACTTGCCAGCGAATAGGTCTATTCAAAATATATAACCTGTTATAGCTTGGTGAACAGATCGCCTAACGTCAACAGTCCAATGCAAGTACAGTCATCTACTTGCCAGAGAATAGGTCTGGTCATAATATATAGTTCGTTATAGCTTGGTGAATAGGTCGCCTTACGCCTTCAACCAACGGCAAGTACAACCATCTACTTGCCAGAGAATATGTCTATTCAAAATCTGTAATCCGTTATAGATTGGTGAATAGATCGCCTAACGCCTTCAAT
>NW_016964108.1:0-271 GCF_001483705.2 Eufriesea mexicana
TTCATCCAAGAAAGATAGCTCACCGCGATATTAGTCGAAAATGTCAATAAAATTGGATTTTCCTGCCAGATTCTATAGCACTCCAATGGCTATATGTCGCCAGTAGAATCTTTCCTCCTTACATATGGAAGAAAGTTAGGTCACCACGATAGTAGTCGAAAATGACAAGAAAATTGAATTCTCAATACAGATGCTATAGAACTGCAAAGGCTATATCTGGCCAATAGAATATTTCCTCCTTATTTATGCACGAAAGTTACCTCACCACGAA
>NW_016964109.1:0-532 GCF_001483705.2 Eufriesea mexicana
GCTATCTATTCACCAAGCCATAACAGATTATAGATTTTGAATAGACTTATTCCCTGGCAAGAATATGGCTGTTCTTGCCATTTGATTGAAGGCGGTAGGCGATCTATTTACCAAGCTGTAGCAGATTATAGATATTGAATAGACCTATTCTCTGACATGTAGACGGCTGTACTAGTCCTTGTATTGAAGGAGTTAGGCGATCTATTCCCCAAGCTATAACAGGTTATTGGCATTGAAATGACCTATTGTCAGGCAAGTAGATGGCAGTACTTCTCATTGGATTGAAGGCGTTAGGCGATGTATTCACCAAGCTATACCAGATTATAGATCTTGAATATCCCTAATCTCTGGCAAGTAGATGGCTGTACTTTCCATTGGATTGAAGGCGTTAGGCGATGTATTCACCAAGCTATACCAGATTATAGATCTTGAATATCCCTAATCTCTGGCAAGTAGATGGCTGTACTTTCCATTGGATTGAAGGCGTTAGGAGATCCATTCACCAAGCTATAGCAGGTTATATACTTTGAAT
>NW_016964110.1:0-609 GCF_001483705.2 Eufriesea mexicana
GGGAAGGCTACCAATAATGGCCTCGACACGTTATGGTGGGTCATGTTACGGCCGGTTATGTATCGTTAGGCTATGTTTGGTTAAGGACGCCTTATTTTTTGTGATGTACTCTGCTATTCGGTTGATTTCTGAGCTCTACTGTACTCCAGAATGTCCTGCTTGGCTCTGGGGATGGCAACAATACCCTTCTCGGCGCTTAAGCTTCAGATTGTCTATGTTTGGCTATGTTCTGTTGGTTTGGATTAGGCTTAGATACCTTTGACTATTCTGCTATACACTGCTTCTCTATAGATGTCTGCGTTCTACTATCCACTAATGTATTCTCCTTGGTTCTGAGGAAGCCTGCTATAGTGGTCGCCACACGTTAGGGTGAGTTAGGTTACGTTCGGTTATATTACGATTGCTTAGGTTAGTAGTGGACAGCTTTGACTTTGGTGCAATTGTCTGCTCTTATGTGGATTTCTGCTCCATAGCGTGCTCTAATATTTTCAGCTTCGCTCTGGGAAAGAAGGCCAGCAATAGTGGCCTCGGCACGTTAAGTTGAGTCAAGTTACGTTCGGCTTGGTTGGGTTTGCCTATGTTTGGTCAGGATATCTTTAACGTTTGTGC
>NW_016964111.1:0-561 GCF_001483705.2 Eufriesea mexicana
CCGTGCTATAACCATTCCAATGCCATTGAATCTGCCTGGAAAATTGATTTTATTCGCATTTTCGTCTAGTATCGTGGCGAGCCTACTTTTTGCATAAATATGGAGGAGAGATCCTGTTGGCGTCCTGTAGACATCGCAATGATATTGAATCTGGCCGGAAAATACAATTTCATTGACATTTCGTCTTATATTGTTTTGAGCTAACTTTCTTGCATAATTAAGGTTTTAAGATTCTAATGGCGTGCTATAGCCATTGTAATGATATAGAATCTGCCGAAAAACAATATTTTATTCACACTTTTGTCTAATATCGCTGTGAGCTAACTTTCTTGCATAAAGAACCAGGAAAGATTCTACCGGCGTGCTATTGCCATTGCAATGCAATAGAATCTGTCTGGAATATCCAATTTTATTATCATTTGCTTCCAATACCGTGGCGAGCTATCTTTCTTGCGTAAATAAGGAGGAAAGACTCTATTGGCGTGCATTAGCCATTGCAAGGCCGTAAAATCTGAATGGAAAATTCACTTCTATCGACATTTTCGACTACTATCGTGGTGA
>NW_016964111.1:690-1952 GCF_001483705.2 Eufriesea mexicana
TAACTTTCTTGCATAAATAAGGAGGAAAGATTCTATTGGCGAGCTATAGCCACTGCAATGCTATAGGATCTGGCTGGATAATATAATTAATTTGACATTTTCATCTAATATCGTGCTGAGTTAACTTTCTTGCATAAATAAGGAGGAAATAATCTATTGGCGTGCTATAGCCATTGGAATGCTATAGTATCTGGCTGGAAAATTAAATTTTATTGACATCATCGTCTAATATCGTACTATGTTACTTTCTTGCATAAATAAGGAGGAAAGATACAATTGGCGTGCTATAACCATTGCAATGCCATAGAATCTGCCTGGAAAATTGACTTTATTCGCATTCTCGGCTAGTATCGTGGTGAGCTAAGTTTTTTGCATAAATATGGAGGAAAGATTCTATTGGCGTCCTATAGGCATAGCAATGCTATAGAATCTGTCCGGAAAATACAATTTCATTGACATTTCGTCTAATATCGTTTTGAGTTAACTTTCTTGCATAATTAAGTATTTAAGATTCTAATGGCGTGCTATAGCCATTGGAATGATATAGAATCTGTCCGTAAAATAATATTTCATTGACATTTTCGACTAATATCGTGGTGAGCTAACTTTCTTGCATAAAGAACTGTGAAAGATTCTACTGGCGTCCTATAGCCATTGCAAATCAATAGAATCTGTCTGGAAAATCCAATTTTATTAACATTTTCTGCTAATATCGTAGTGAGCGTACTTTCTTGCATGAATAAGGAGGAAATATCCAATTGGCGTGCTATAGCCATTGCAATGCTATAGAATCAGGCTGGAAAATAAAATTTTATTGATTTCTTCGAATATCATCGTGGTCACCTAACTTTCTTGCATAAATACGGAGGAAAGATTCTACTGGCGTGCTATAGTCATTGCAATCGTATAGAATCCGTCTGAAAATTCAATTTTATTTACATTTTCGACTAACTTCGTGGTGTGCTAACTTTGGGGCATAAATAATGAGGAAAGATTCTATTGGCGTGCTATAATCATTGCGAAGCTATGGTATCTGGCTAGAAAATTCAATTTTATTCACACGATCGGCTACAATCGTGGTGATCTAACTTTCTTGTATATTTCAGGAAGAAAGATTCTTCTG
Source organism: Eufriesea mexicana (assembly GCF_001483705.2). Lineage (NCBI taxonomy): Eukaryota > Metazoa > Arthropoda > Insecta > Hymenoptera > Apidae > Eufriesea > Eufriesea mexicana. The sequence continues at coordinate 1,814 of NW_016964111.1, forward strand.
GCGTAATATAGTCATTGCAATCCTATAGACTCTGGCTCGAAAATTCAATTTTATTGACGTTTTCGGCGAATATTGCGGTGACATAATTTTCTTGAATATATAAGGAGGAAAGATTCTACTGGCGCGCAATAGTCATTGC
>NW_016964112.1:0-899 GCF_001483705.2 Eufriesea mexicana
CAGCAATTGTGGTCTAGGCACGTTAGGTTCGGTTAGCTTACGTGCGGTTGTGTCACGATTTGTTTGGTTAGAAAGGGATAACATTGCCTTTTGTGTTATACACCGCTACCCGATGGATTTCTTCGATCTACATTGCTCTACCATGCTCTGCTTGCCTCTGTGGAGGCCGGAAATATTGGCGGTTGCACGACAGGTCGAGTTACGTTGCGTTTGGTTAGGTTACGTTAGTCTGGTGTAGGTTTGGGCATCATTGACTTTCGTGGTATACACTGCTTCTCGATGGATTTCTGCGCTCTACTGCGCTTTGCTATACTCTGCACTGCTGTCTTGAGGCCAGCATGGGCTGTCCCGGCAAGGTGGTTTGACTTAAGTTGCGTTAGGTTATGATACGTTTGGTTAGGTTAGGAGAGGATAGCATTGACTTCTGTGCTATATATTGCCTTTCGGTGAACTGCGCTACGCTGTGCTCTAATATGTCCAGCTTCGCTCCGGGAGGACCAGCAATAGTGGTATCGGCACGTTACATTGAGTTAGGCTGTGCTTGGTTACGTCAGGTTAGTTCAGGGTCGGTTAGGGTATCTTTGAATTTCATGCTTTAAACAGCAATGCGGTGGATTTCTGCGCTCTACTGTGCTCTAGTATATTCTCGTTGTCTCTGTGGAAGTCAGCAACTGTTGTCCAGGAACGTTAGACGTTTGCTTATGTTACGTTTTGTTGGGTAAGGCTAGCGTAGCTTTGACTTTTGTGCTGTGCACTGCTTTTCGGTGGATTTCTGCGCTCTGCAGTGCTCTAATATGCTCTGCTTGGCACATGGAGGCCAGAAATAGTGGTCTCGGAACGTTAGGTTGTGGTAGGCAACGTTCGGGTAGATTATGTTAGCCTCGGTTAGTTCTGAACTG
>NW_016964113.1:0-1307 GCF_001483705.2 Eufriesea mexicana
CCTTGTCATCTGTAGATTTCTTTGTAGAGTTAGTCTTACTTTTCCGGAAATAGCAATTTCTTTGTTCAACGTGATTCGTCTTTTTACATATGTTACATCTTTGCTCATCTCTTGAATAGTTCTTCGTTTTGTTCAAGTGAGACTCCTTATCTCCAGTTCTGTAGTTGTTACAGTACGGCTCGGCTCTGCAAAATTTAACTATGTGATTAGTACCGTTGCATTTAAAGCATTTCATTATCGTTGACTTGAAAGCTGCTAGTTCTTCTTGATTTTCGTGTTTATTTAGTCTTTGTTTTTCAGCTTGTAGTCTAGTTATTAAGTTTGTTAACGTTTTTTCTTATATTGGCGTAGATTCCCACGCACAAACAAAGTATTTGAACTGAGAAAGTAGTAAGTATTTTTGTAATTAACATTGTATCATCTATCGGTTGGTTTAATGCGTTTAATCTATATGATAAATTTTCAAGAGTACTCACGTGTGACTCGATATCGCTTCTTTTTTCAAATGTATAATTGCAAAATTCCGAAAGGAGAGAGCATTTCTTCTGTTCAGTACCTTTTTCATATATGACTGTGAGTTTGTCCATCATCTCCTTTGATGTTGTGCAGTTTAGTAAATGCATCTGCGGTTTTCGATCGGTTGAGGTGATTATTATTTTTTGATCATTGGCGTCCTTATTCTGACTTTCTTTTATCACTACAATCTTCTTTAGGCATTTCTTTACCGGCTATTATATCTGGAATATCAGTTGATTTGAATAAAATTGTTATTTCGAACTTCCAAATTTGGAAATTTGACTCAGCTTTTAATTTTTTGATTTGTAACGTGCCAGTGATTCGTCGATAAACAAGCACAGGACGTTACCAACTTACAGTTGAATAAATATTCGTGTTTCCTCGCATGGCCGATGCGTCGAAGACCAACCGGAGCTTTGTGGTCAGGCTCGATTGTTTCGTTACGGCATAGTGTGGTAAGTGATATCCGCGCTTGATCGATGAATCCGTCGCTAGCGACATGTGACCTAACGCCAGATATTCGTTTAGGAAGTTTTCGTAGCTATGTCGGAAGTCCGGATTTTTGCTCAATTTTTGTTCCAATGCGTAGAATCGCTTGCGTGCCAATGAATAAGATTCGCCGAGATCTATCGCATTATCCTTGAATGGCAGGCGAACTGAGAACCTGCCGGTCACAGGTTCCCGTTTTGTCTATGCCTTGAAGTGCGCCTCACATGCTCTGTTCTGTGCTGACATTAAAGGGAGTCGGAAAGATTCTTCGACCTCCCAAAATCGCGTGAGTCGATGGTGTA
>NW_016964114.1:0-783 GCF_001483705.2 Eufriesea mexicana
GTCTATCACGAGCCTGACACGTGGTACATCGATGGCGGACCAAATATAAACACCACGTGTCACGCCTATGGTTTGTCCATGTGCATCACTTCAATTATTAACCTTTATTGTTCGTTGTTTAATTTAATGTATCATTTATTATTCAGATATATCTAATAATATCATTCTCTAATATTAATTTATTAATATATTCTCCAATTCTCTAATTTTGTGATCTATTCTCTAATATTAATAAATTACTAATTCTCTAAAATATAATAATAATATTACCTAACTCAAAACTTCGGATTTTAATGAAAGTCCGCGTGATACCTCGATTGGGTCAAAAGTGACTATCACGGGCCTGACACGTGGTACATCGACCGGGCCAAATATAAACACCACGTGTCACGTCTATGGTTTGTCGATGTGTCTTATTACAATTATTAACCTTTATTGTTCGTTGTTTAATTTAATATATCATTTAGTTTTAATCACTCGTTTGATTTTAATTTTTCACTCGTATTTTTGTAATTTATTAAGTTAACTTTTCCCAAATTATATTTTTCTAATTGGTACGACACTCCACGTAAGTCGTGTGCGATTGGTACAACTTAAGACAGATTTGGCTCAGCCATCACTCATGTTTACGTTTTGGGACCAGGAGAGGGTTAATTCCACAAGCAAGGTGCACAGTATCTCTATGAGTACGACATACTCATGACCCTGAGAAAAAGCATTCACTATGACTAGTGCAACAACCACTATTTCATTCCTTCTAATCAACCAAAAAACTAACAATTT
>NW_016964115.1:0-273 GCF_001483705.2 Eufriesea mexicana
TTTATTGACATTTTCCATGAATATCGTGGTGAGCTAGCTTACTGGCATAAGTATGGCGGAAAGTTCATTTTGGCGTGCTATATCCATTGCAATGCTGTAGAATCTGGCCGGAAAATTCAATTTTACTGACATTTTCGACTAATATCGTGGAGAGCTAGCTTCCTTGCTTAAGAATGGAGGAAAGATCCTTTTGGCGTGCTATAGCCATTCCAATGCAATAGAATCTTCCTGGAAAGTTCAATTTTATTGACATTTTGGACTAATATCGTGGTG
>NW_016964116.1:0-259 GCF_001483705.2 Eufriesea mexicana
GAATAGATCGCGTATCACCTCCTATCCAATGGCAAGAACACCCACCTACTTGCCAAAGAATATGTCCATTCAAAATCTGTGATCTGTTATAGCTTGGTGAATAGTTCGCCTAACGCCTTGAATCCAATGGCAAGTACAGCCACCTACTTGCCAAGGGAATAGGTGTATTCAAAATCTATAATCTGTTGTAGCTTGACGAATAGGATGCCTAACGCCTTCAACCAATGGCAAGTACAGCCATCTACTTGCCAGAGAATAG
>NW_016964117.1:0-234 GCF_001483705.2 Eufriesea mexicana
TAAGCTCCTTGCACAAATAGGAGGGAAGTAATGTATTGGCGTGCTATGGCCATTGCAGTGCAAAAGAATATGGTTGGGAAACTCAATTTTATTAACATTTTCTCCCAATATCATGGTGAGCTAACTTTCTCGCATCAATAAGGCGGAAAAATTCCGTTGGCGTGCTATATCCGTTGCAGTGCTACAGTTTCTGGATGGAAAATATAATTATATAGACAGTTTCGACTAATATCG
>NW_016964117.1:251-1131 GCF_001483705.2 Eufriesea mexicana
TACATAAATAAGGAGGAAAGATTCTATTGGCCTGCTATAGCCATTGCAATGATATATAATCTGGATGGAAAATCCAATTTTATTAACATTTTCTTCTTATATCTGGGTGAGCTAACTTTCTTGCCTAAATATGGAAGAAGGAAGCTGTTGGCGTCCTATAGCCATTGCAATGCTTCTGAATCTGGCTGGAAAATCCAATTTTATTAACATTTTCACCCAATAACGTGTTGAGCTAACTTTCTTGCATCAATAAGGAGGGAAAATTCCGTCGGCGTGCTATATCCCTTGCATTGCTGTAGTATCTGGATGCAAAATATAATTATATAGACAGTTTCGACAAATATCGGGGTGAGCTAACATTCTTGCATAAATAAGGAGGAAAGATTGTATTGGCGTGCTACAGCCATTGCAATGACGTATCATCTGTATGGAAAAACCTATTTTATTGACATTTTCTTCTATTATCGTGGTGAGATAACTTTTTTGCATTAATAAGGAGGAGAGATTCTATTTGCGCGCTATACCCGTTGCAGAGCCATAGAAACTGGCTGGAAAATTCAATTTTATTGACATTTTCGAATAATATCGTGATGAGCTAACTTTCTTGCATAAATAATAAGGAAAGATTCTATTGGCGTGCTATAGCCATTGCAATGCTATAGAATATGTCTGGAAATTTCAATTTTATTCACATATACGACTGTTGTCGTCATGAGCTAACTTCTTGCGTAAATAAGGAGTCCGTAAATAAGGAGGAAAAATTCCATTGGCGTGCTATAGCCGCAGCAGCGCAACAGAGTCTGGCTGGAAAACATAGTTATATTCACAAGTTCGACTAATATCTTGGTGAGCTAACTTTCTTACATAAATGATGAGGAAA
>NW_016964118.1:0-937 GCF_001483705.2 Eufriesea mexicana
TACGACGAAGAGCAGTGTGTTGCGCAATATTCGGGGGTAACCTGCCCATTCCTAACCCAACCTTACATGACAAAGGTGACATAACTCAACCGAACGTGCTGCGACAACTATTGTTGGCGTCTCCAGGAACATGCAGAATATGATAGAGCACAGTAGAGCACAGAAGTCCGTAGGATAGCTGTGTTGAGCACAAAAGTCAAAGCTATCATAGCCTAACCCAAGGTAGCCAAAGGTAGCCGAACTACCCCAAACGAAGTCTAATTCTACCAAACGTGCCGCGACCAGTACTGCTGGTCTCCAAAGAGCCAAACAGAGAGTAATAGAGGAAAGCAGGGCGCAGAAACCCATAGAAATGCAGTGCAAAGCAGAAAAGTCGACGCAACCCAAACCAAACCATAGCTATCCTAACCTAGACGAACGAAGCAAAAATAGTATTATCGTGCCAAGACTACTATTGATTGCCTCGACAGAGCAGAGCAGAGCATATTGGGACACAGTAGAGCGCAGGGGACTACCGAAAATCGGTTTGTAGCAGAAGAGCGAATGCTATTCTCACCTAACATAACCAAACGTAGCATAACCGAGCGCAAGATAATCCAACCTAACGTGCCTAGTCCACTATTGCTGGCCTCCACAGCGCCAAGCAGAGCATACCGGAGCACAGTTGCGAGCAGAAATCCACCGAATGCCAGTGTATAGCGCAGAAGTCAAAGCTACCCTATCCCAACAATAGCAAACGTAACATAACCAAACGCAACATAACTCAGCCTAACGTGCCGAGGCCGCTACTGCTGACCTCCCCATAGCAAAGCAGAAATTACTATATAACACCGGAGTGAAGAAATCCATCGTATGGTTGTGTAAAGGACAATGATCGATGCCATACTTAACAAACATGACCTAACCTACCCAATCCAAATGTAACATAACTAAACCG
>NW_016964119.1:0-837 GCF_001483705.2 Eufriesea mexicana
TACAAAAAAGTTAGCTCACCCCGATATTAGGCGAAAATATCAATAAAACTATATTTTCCAGTCAGATTCCATATCATTCCAATGATTATAGCACGCCAATAGAATATTACCTCCATACTTATGTAAGAAAGTTAGGTCACCACGATATTAGATGACAATGTCAATAAAGTTGAATAAAAGTTGAATCTTCCAGCCAGGGTCTATAGTATTGCAACGGTTATACAACGCCAAAATTATCTTTCCTCCTTATTTATGCAAGGAGGTTAGCTCACCGCGACATAATTCGAAAATGTCAATGAAATTGAATTTTCCAGCCAGTTTCTATAGCACTGCAAAGGGTATAGCATGCAAATAGACTCTTTCCTCCTTATTTATGCATAAAAGTTATCTCACCACGATATTAGAAGGAAATATTAATGAAATTGTATTTTCCATCCAGATTATATATCATTGCAATGGCTATAGCACGCCAATAGAATCTATCCTACTTATTTATGCGAGAAAATTAGCTCACCACGATATTATCCGAAAATGTCAATAAAATTGATTGTTCCAGACAGGTTCTATAGCATTACAATGGCTATAGCACGTCAATAGAATCTTTCCACCTTAAATTTATGGAAGATAGATAGCTCACCACGATATTACTTGAGAATGTCAAGAAAATTATAGTTTCCAGCCTGATTCTATAGCACTGCAATGACTATAGCAAGCCAAGAGAATCTTTCCTCCTTATATATGCAAGAAAGTCGACTCTCCACTATATTGTCCGACAATGTCAATAAAATTGAATTTTCCAGCCAAATTGCATAGCATTGCAATGGCAATAGCACGCCA
>NW_016964120.1:0-499 GCF_001483705.2 Eufriesea mexicana
GCGATGTGAGTGCCAGCAATGGTGGACTCGGCACGTTAGCTTGTGTTAGGCTTCGTTTGGCTAAGTTAGTTTATGCCAGGTTTGGTTAAGATATCTTTGACTTTTGTGCTATACCCTGCTGTTCGGAGGATGTCTGTGCTCCACTCGGCTATAGTCCACTATGCTTGGCTATGGGGAGGCAGTAGTATTGGTCTCGGCACATTTGTTTGTGTTATGTTCCGTTCGGTTGTTTTACGTTTGGTTAGGTTAGGATAGGGTAGCTTCGACTTTTGCGCTATACACTGCTATCAGGTGGATTACTGCGCTCAACATTGATCTACTAAACTCCGCTCAAACCTCGTGTTGCCAGCAGTAGTGGTCGCGGCAAGGAATGTTAAGTTAGGTTAGGCATGGCTGGGTTAGGTTGCGTTGTGTTAGGTTACTGTAGCTGAGACTTTTGCGCTGCACACTGCTATTCTTTGGACTTCTGCACTCTTTTGTTCGCTACCACGCTCTGCTT
>NW_016964121.1:0-1562 GCF_001483705.2 Eufriesea mexicana
GTCGGTTTGTATGTATGTATGGATGTGTGTATGGGTGTATGTATGGATGTATGTGTTGATGTAAGTATGAATGTATGGATGGATGGACGCATCGGTGGATGGATGTATGGGTGGATATATGTATAGGTTGATTGAGGTATGGATGGACGGGTGTACGGATGTCCGGATGTATGCATGTACATATGTATGGATGAATGGATGTTTGGATGTATGGATGTATGGTTGTGTGGCAGGATGGATGTATGGATAAATGTATGTGTGGATGGCAGGTTATATGGATGGATGGAAGTATTGATATACAGATGAATGGATGCATGAATGTATGGTTGTATGGTTGTATGTGTGGATATTTGTATGGATGTACGTATGGATGTATGTATGGGTCTATGTATGGACGTATGTATGGACGAATGGATGGATGTATGAGGGGATATATGTATGTATGTATGGATGCGTGAATGGATGGGCGTATGTATGGATGCATATACGGATGGTTGTATGGATGTATGTACGGATGTCTGTATGGATATATCTATGGATGTATGTATGGAGATGTGTATGGATGTATGTATGGATGTATGGATCTATGTATGTATGGATGTGTGTATGGGTGTATGTATGGAGGTATGGATGTACGTATAGATGTATGTATGGATGGACGGTTGTATGGTTGGACGGTTTTATGCATGTACGTATGTGTGGATGTATGGATGTATGGATGGATATATGAATGGATGGACGGATGTTTGGAAGTATGGGTGTATGGGAGTATGTACGGATGTATGTTTGGATGCGCGGATGTTTGTATGTATGGCTGCACTAATCGGTGGATGTATGCCAAGGTGGACCTATGGATGGATGGGTGTATGGAAGGATGGAAGTACGGTTGGATGTATTTATGGATGGATGGCTGTATGGGTGGATGGATGAATGCATGGATGTATGTTTGGATGTTTGTATGGATGTACGTATGTATGTATGAATGGATGTATGGAAGGATGTGTGTATGGTGTTATGTATGGACGAATGTTTTTGTGTATGTATGGATATATGTATTAATGTGTGCATGGATGTATGGATGGGTGGATGGATGGAATGTTTTATGGATATATGTATCGATGGGTGTATGGGTGGGTGGATGTATGGGTGTATGGATTGATGGATGTATGGATGGATGTATGTGTAGATGTCAGGATATATGGATGGATGGATGTATTGATGTACAGATGTATGGATGCGTGAAATATGGGTGTATGTTTGGAAGATTGTATGGATAAATGTATGGATGAATGGATGGATGTGCGGAATGATGTGTGTGTGGATGTATGTATGGACGAATGTACTTGTGTTTGTATGGACATATTTATTGATGTATGTGTGGATGTATGGATGGGTGGATGGAAGGATTGTTGTATGGATGTATGGATCGATGGGTGTATGTATCGGTGGATGTATGGATGGATAGATGTATGGATGTAAGTATGTATGGATATACGAAAGTAAGGATGATACGGATGTATGGATGTATGGATGTATATATCAATGGATGTATGGATGGATGG
>NW_016964122.1:0-997 GCF_001483705.2 Eufriesea mexicana
TCAATTTTATTGACATTTTCGAATAATATTGTGGTGCGCTACCTTTCTAGCATAAATAAGGAGAAAATATTCTTTTGGCGTGTTAAAACCGTTGCAATGATATGTAATGTGCCTGGCAGATTCAATTTTATTGACATTTTCCACTAATATCGTGGTGAACTATCTTTCTTGCGTAAATAAGGCGGAAAGATTCGATTGGCGTGCTATTGCCATTGCAATGCCAAAGAATCTTGATCTTGCCGGAAGATTCAATTTTATTGACATTTTCCTCTAATTTCGTGGTGAGCTCTCTTTCTTGCGTAAACACGGAGGATAGATTCTATTGGCGTGTTACAGCCATTGCAATGCTATACAATCGTCCTGGAAAATTCAATTTTGTTGTCATTTTCGACTAATATCGTGGTGAAATGACGTCCTTGCGTAGGTAAGGAGGAATAATACTATTGGCGTGCTATAGGCTTTGCAATGCTATGGAATCTGGCTGGAAATTTCAATTCTAATGACATTTTCGACTAATATCGAGATGAGCCTCCTTTCTTGCATAAACAAGTAGGAAATATTCTTTTGGCGTGCTATAGCCATTTCAATACTATAGAATCTGTCTGGAAGGTTCAATATTATTGACAGTTTCGGCTATTATCGTGGTGAGCAATCTTTCTTGCCTTAATAAGCAGGGTAGATTCTATTGGCGTGCTATAAACATGGCAATGCAGTGGAATCTGGCTGGAAATTTCAATTATATTGACATTTTCGGCTTATATCGTGGTGAGCCAATTTTCTTGCATAAGCAAGGAGGAAGGATTTTATTGGCCTGCTATTGCCTTCGCAATGCTATAGAATCTGGATGGAAAATTCAATTTTATTGATGTTCCCTCGGCTAATATCGTGGTGAGTTAACTTTCTCGCATAAATAAGGAGGAAAGATTCGATTGGCGTACCATAGGCCTTGCAATGCTATAGAATCTGGCTGGAAATTTCAATTCTATTGACATTTTCG
>NW_016964123.1:0-509 GCF_001483705.2 Eufriesea mexicana
GAGCAGGAATCCGCCGCACTGCAGTGTAAAGCACAAAAGCGAAAGATACAATAACCCTACCTGTCCTAACCTAACCTAACCATGCGTAACGTAACTTAAACTAACGTGCCGCGATCTCTACAGCTGGCGTTCCCAGAGACAAGCGGAATATGATAAAGCACAGTATACTGTAGCTGTGTTGAGCGCAAAAGTCAAAGCTGCCCTTACCTAACCCAATAAACCTAACCCCACCGAACGTAATATATAACTCAACCTATCGTGCCGTGAAGAGAATTGTTGGCCTCCAAAGGGCCAAGCAGAGCATCATAGAGGACAGTACAGCGTCTAAAACCATAGAATCCGAGTGTATAGCGGGAAAGTCGTAGCCACCAAAATTTAACCATAGCTAAACTAATCTAACCAAACGTGGCTTACCTCAACCTAACATGACGAGATAACCATTTCTAACCACCACAGTGACAAGTAGAGCATACTAGAGCTCAGTAGTTCGCAGGAATCCTCCGCATTGC
>NW_016964124.1:0-555 GCF_001483705.2 Eufriesea mexicana
GAAAGTAGAACTGGCTATAGTAGAGCAACGTAGAACACAGAAGTTCTCCGAATAGCAGTGTACTGCCCAATAGTTGAAGTTACCCTCTCCTAACATAACCATACGCACCATAACCGGAAGTAGCATAACTCAACGCATCGTGCCGCGGCCACTATTCCTGGCCTCCTAAGAGGAAAGCAGTGCGTATTAGATCATAGTAGAGTGGAGGAATCGACCGAAAAGCAGTATGTAGCACAGAAGCCAAAGGTAGCCTAACGTAACCGAACCAATCGTTACGCTACCGAACGTAACCAAACTCAAACAAACGTGCCGCTACCACAACCCCTGTCCTCCACAGAGCCAAGCAAAGCTTACTTTGGAGTAGCAGGGCGCAGAAATCATCATTACCGCATTGTGCAGCAGAAAAATCGAAGATATACGTATCAAGCCCAAACTGACGCAACCTGACCTACCGTAGACAAACTCAACGCAAGGTGCCGCGACCATCGTTGATGGCCTCACCAGGGTGTAGCAGATTTGAGTAGATCACAGTGGAGGAACGGAATCCACCGAATA
>NW_016964125.1:0-267 GCF_001483705.2 Eufriesea mexicana
TCGCGCACGTCATCTCCGCACTTATCCGGTCCGCCCCTAACCCCGCTTCGTCGTTTTCGCGCCAGGCGGCTCCATCCGCACATGCGACGACCTGGACGGCCGCGGCGAAGAGGTCGCGGTCGAGGCGCCCGAGCGCTCATCGCGGGGCGGTGGTGCGCTGGGTGGTTCCAGGCCGGTGCGAGGAGTGACGGCAAGCATCATGGAGAAGTGGAGGTGGTCGCGTAGCGTCGCCACCTCCACTGCCACCCTCCAGCCGGTGACCCGCCG
>NW_016964126.1:0-960 GCF_001483705.2 Eufriesea mexicana
AGGCCTCCCCAGAGCCAAACAGAACATACATGTGGATAATAGGACGCAGAAATCCATAGGATCACAGTGAATGGCAGAAAAGGCTAAGCTAATCAAACCTAGCCCAAACGAACAGAACTTAGGCAAACATAGACTGACTTAACATAACGTGCCGGGGCCACTTTTGGTGACCTCCACAGAGACAAGCAGTATACACTAGAGCAGGGTAGAGCGCAGAAAGCCACCAATTTGCAGTGTATAGTGCAAAAGTCGGATGTATCCCGCCTTGACCTAACCAAACGTAACACAAACACACCTATCCTAACTCAACCTAACGTCCCGAGACCAATACTGCCGAAGTGCCAAGTACAATATAATAGATCTCAGCAAATCGCAGAAATTCACCAACTAGCAGTGCCCAACAAAATAGTCGAAGCCGTCATAACCAACACTAACCTAACCTAACTTGCCAAACGTAACCTAACTGAACCGAAAGTGACACGACCGCTGCTTCTGGCCTCCACGCAGGCAGGCAGGGGCTAGTGAAGCAATCCAGAACGCATATATCGATCGTACAGCTGTGTATATCACAAAAGTCAGAGCAACTCTAACCAAATCTTACCTAACATATCCAAGCCAAGAATAACCTAACTCAACCTAACGTGCCGAGACCACTATTGCAGGCATCCCCAGAGCCAGCTAGAACATACTAGAACACAGTAGAGCGCAGAAGTACACCGATAGGCAGTGTAACCCACGTATGTCATACCTACCAAGGCCTAGCGCAGACTAACATATCTAACAAATCGTAGCCTAACTAAAACTAACGTGCCGAGACCACTACTGCTGGCCTCCGCTGAGACAAGCAGAGCATACTAGAGCTCAGCACAGCGTACAAAACGACGGCACTGCAGTGTTAAGCACAAATTTCGAAGATAACCTAACCTAACCTTACCATGCCTTTCCCAAACAAACGCAGCA
>NW_016964127.1:0-553 GCF_001483705.2 Eufriesea mexicana
GAGGTCAGGTCAGGGAAGGCCAGGCCAGGCAAGGTCATATATGGTCAGGTCTGGTCAGGTCAGTTCAGGCATTGAAAGGTCTGTTCAGGTTAGGTCAGGTCATGTCAGGTCAGGTCAGGTCAGGTCAGGTCAGCTCAGGTCATATCCGGTCAGGTCAGTGAGATGATGTCAGTTCAGGTCAGTTCAGTTCAGGCCAGGTCAGGCAAGGTCAGGTCAAGTTTGGGCAGGTCCTGTCAGGTCAGGTCAAGTCAAACAGGTCAGGTCAGGTCAGGCCAGCTCAGGCCAGGCGAGGCCAGGTCGTGTGAGTTCAGTTCAGGTCAGGTCAGTCAGGTCAAGTGAGGTCAGTCAGGACAGGTCAGGTCAGGCCATGTCAGGTCACGTCAAGTCTGGTAAGGGTAGGCCTGGTCAGGCAAGGTCAGGTCAAGTTTGGGCAGGTCTTGTCGGGTCAGGTCAAGTCAGATCAGGTCAGGTCAGGTCTGGTCATGCCAGTTCAGGTCAAGTCTGGTAAGGGTCGGCCAGGTCAGGCCAGGTCAGGTCAGGTCAGGTCAGGTCA
>NW_016964128.1:0-242 GCF_001483705.2 Eufriesea mexicana
ACCAAACATAACCTAACACAACGTAGTATGGCTAACCTTATCAATACGCCGCCACCATTGCTGGCCATCCCAGTGAGAACTAGAGTACTTCAGAGCACTGCAGAGCGCACAAATCTATCGAACAGGTGTGTATAGTACAAAAGTCACATCTATCCTGGCCTAACATAAGCAAGCATAGCATAACAAAACGTAACATATCTAAGCCTAACGTGTAGAAGCCAATATTGCTTACCTCCCCAGAG
>NW_016964129.1:0-949 GCF_001483705.2 Eufriesea mexicana
GGTTAGGTATAGTTAGCTTCGGCTATCTTTGCCTTTTGTGCTATACGTTACTATTTTCTGGCCCTCTACACTGTACTGTGCTTTACTATACTCTGCTTAAGCCTTTGAAGGACCGCATTAGTGGTCATGGCACGACAGGCTGCGCTTGGATACGCTTGGTAATGCCACGCTTGCTTAGAAAAGGAGAGGATGGCGTCGACATTTGTGCTATACTCCGCTATTGGGACAATTTATACGCTCTACACTGCTCTACTGTACTCTGCTCGACTCTAGCGATGTGAGTAATAGTGGTCTAGGCCCCTTAAGTTGAGTTAGGTTACGTTTAGAATATTTTATGACAGTTTGGGTTAGGTTTGGATAAATTTGACTTTCATGGAGTAGACTGTTGTTCGGCGGATTTCTGCGCTCTGCTGTACCCCAGTATGTTTTGCCTGGTTCTCGGGAGGCCTGTGATAGTGGTCTCGGCACTTTGGGTTGGGGTAGAAAACGTTTGGTTATGTTACGCTTGGTAAGGTTTGGATTGGATAGGCTCCGCTTTTATGCTACACACCGCTATACGGAGGGCTTCTGCGCTCTACTGTGCTCTAGTATGTTCTGCATGGCTCTGGGGAAGACAGCAATAGTGTTCTCCGCGCGTTAGGTTGGTCTAGGCGATGTTCATTTAGGAAAAGTTAGCCTTGGTTAGCTTTTGATAGCTTTATCTTACGTGGTGTACACTGTTGTTCGGTGGATTATTGAAGTCTACTTTGGTCTAGTATGCTGTGCTTGGCTCTGAGGAGGGTAGCAATAGCGGTATCGGCACTTTGGAGAGCACAGCTTTGACTTTTGTGCTATACACTGCTATTCGGTGGATCTCTGCGCTCTTCTATGCCCTATTTTGCTCTGCCTCTCTCTAGGGATGTCAGCAGTGATGGCCTCGGCACGCTAGATTAAGTTTTGCTACGTTTGG
>NW_016964130.1:0-717 GCF_001483705.2 Eufriesea mexicana
AGCAAAAAAGTCGAAGTAGCGTAAACTAACCTAGTCAAGCGTAACATATCCAAACGTGGCCTACCTCAACCTAAACTGTCGAGACCACTATTACTGGCCTCCCCAGCGCCAAGCAGAATATACTACAGCGCAGCAGAGAGCAGAAGTCCACCGCATTGCAGCGTAGTGCAAAAAAGCCGTAGATATCCTATCCTAACCATCCCAACCTAACCTGACGAAGCGTAACCTAACTCAACCTATCGTGCCGAGAGCACTATCACGGGCCACTCCAGGGCCAAGCAGAGCATACTAGAGAGCATTACGGCTCAGAAATTGGCGGAAGAGCAGTGCATAGCATGAAAGTCAAAGTAGCCTCTCCCAACCAAACCAAATGTAACATGCCCAAACGTAATCTAACTCGACATAACATGCCGAAACCACTATTGCTGATCCCCGCAGATACAAGCAGAATGCACTAGAACACTGCAGTGCGCAAAAATCCACTGCATTTCAGTAATAGGCACAAAAGCCGCAGACATCCTAACGCAACCTGACCTAACTTAGCCTAACATAACGTAGCAAAGCACAAGGTAACATTTCGAGACCTCTGCCCTGGCCTCCCCAGAAACGAGCAGAGTGCGGTGGAGCACAGTAGACCACAGATATCCACCGAATAACAGTGTACAAAGCGAAAGTCAAAGCTGTCCTATCCAAACATAACCTAACCAAACATAACGT
>NW_016964131.1:0-594 GCF_001483705.2 Eufriesea mexicana
TGGATGTCTGGACGGATGCATGGATGGATGTATGGACGGATTGAGGTATGGATGGTTGTATGTATGGATGAATGGTTGCATGGGTGGATGTATGGATGTATGGGTGTATGGATGTATGCATGTACGAACATATGGACGTACGGATGTATGGATGTATGGATTTATATATGCATGGATGTATGGATGGATGGATGAATGTGTTGATGTATGTATGGATGTATGCATGGATGTATGCATGGATGTATGTATGGATGTTTGTATGGATGGATGTATGGTTATATGTATGAATGCATGTAAGAATGTATGTATGGATGTATGGATGCGCGTATGCAAGATCATATGTATGGATGCATGTATGGATGGATGTATGGATGTATGAACGAACGTATGTATGTAAGGATATATCTATGGATGTATGTATGGGTGTGGGTATGGATGTATGTATGGATGTATGTTTGGATGCATATACGGATGTATGAATGGGTGTATATACGGATGGGTGGATGTGGGCATGGATGTATGAATGGATGCATGGCTGTATGTTTAGACGGATTTATGGATGTATGAATGTGTGGAGGTATGGATGTACGTATG
>NW_016964132.1:0-909 GCF_001483705.2 Eufriesea mexicana
AACGAGCTCTAGTATACTCTGACTGGCTCTGTGGATGCCAGCAACAGTGGTCTCGGTACGTTATGTTGTGTTAGGTTACGTTTGGTTTGGTCGGGTTTGGTTAGGTTTGGTTATGGCATCTTCGACTCTTGTGCTATACACTGCAATGCGGTCGATTACTCCACTCTACCTAGCTCTAATATGGTCCTCTTGTCTCTGGGGAGGCCAACAATTATGGTCTCGGCACGTTAGGTGCTCTTAGGATACGCTCGGTTGTGTTACGTTTGGTTAGATTAGGATAGGGTAGCATTCACTTTTGTGCTATACACAATTATTCGATGGATTTCATGTATCTACTGTGAAGAGTACCCTGGGGTTGCCAGCCACAATGTCAGTAGCACGTTAGGTTGAGTTAGATTACCTATGGCTACGTTATGTTTGGCTGCGTTGGGTTCGAGTAACTTTGTCTTCTTTCCTGTACACTGTGATTTTCTGGATTTCTGCGATTTAGTGCCCTCTAACATGTTCTGCGTGGCTCTACTGATGCCTGCAAAAATGATCTCGGCACGTAAGTTCGAGTAATGTTACGGTCGCTTACGATATGTTTGGTAGGTTAGGACAGGGTAGCTTTGCGTTTTGTGCTACACGCTGCGATCCTATGGATTTCTGCGCTCTACGCTTCCCTAATCCATCCTGCTATCTCTGGATGGCTAGCAATAGCAGTAGCGTCTCGTCATGTACGGTTTGATTACATTTGTTTAGGTTAGGTTAGGTCAGGTTTGGTTACGATAGCTACGACTTCCGCGCTGCACACTGCATTGCGGTAGATTTCTGCACTCTACATTCCACTGCTATACCCCGCTTGGTTCTCGTGAGGCAAGCAATTGTGGTCTCGGCACGTTAGGTTGTGTTAGATAACGTTTGGTCAAG
>NW_016964133.1:0-907 GCF_001483705.2 Eufriesea mexicana
AGTGCAGAAGTCCACCGAATGGCAGTATACAGCACAAAGGTGAAAATAATCCTTTCCTAACATACCCAAACGTAATAATCCAAACGTAACATAACTCAACCTGACGTGCCTACGACATAACTGCTGACCTTGCCAGAGCCAAGCAGCATATACTAGAGCACAGTACAGGGCCGAAGTCCGTCGCATTGAAGTGTACAGCAGGAAAGTACGAGATACCCTAACCAAGCCTGCCCTAACCTAACCTAACCAAACGTAGCCGATCCAAAACTGACGTGCCTAGCACACTATTGCAGACCTCAACATCGCCAAGCAGGGCGAATTCGTAGAGCGCAGATGTCCCTAGAATGGCATCGTATAGCACGAAAGTCAAAGATATCCTAACCTAATGCAAAGAAACCTAACGTAACAGCACTCACGAGCCGCGGCCGCAATTTCTGGAATTCCCAGGGCAAAGCAGAGATCATTAGGTAGGTCATAGTAGTCCACAGAGATCAATCGAATAGCAGTGTACAGCGCAAAGGCCAAAGCTACCATAGCCTAACCCAACAGTCCTTAACAAAGCTAAACGCAACATAACCCAACGCAACGTGCCCAGGCCACTGTCGCTGATCTCCATAAGTCAAAGCAGAATACACTAGATAACAGTAGAGCGTATAAATCCGACGCATTGAAGTGAGAAGCGCAAATGTCAATTATATCCTAATCTAATCAGACACAGCCTAACGGAACCAAAACTGGTATAGCTCAACCTGAGGAGCCGAGACAACGTTTTCTGGCCTCCCCAGCGAGCCGAGACAACGTTTTCTGGCCTCCCCAGCGCAAAGCAGAGCATCTTAGAGCACAGTAGAACGCATTAATCCACCGAGTAGCAATGTATGACACAAAAGTCAAAGATATCCTATCCTAA
>NW_016964134.1:0-1305 GCF_001483705.2 Eufriesea mexicana
TCCTTGACTTTTGCGCTATACTCTGCTATTCGGTGTCTTTCTGCGCTCCACCATGATCTAGTGAATTCTGTTTGGCTCCAGGTAGGCCAGGAAATGTGTTTTCGGCACCTTAGCTTAAGTTAGTATGCGTTCGGTTATACTACATTTGGATATCGTGGGATAGGATATCTTTGACTTTTCTGCTATACACGGCTATTCGGTGGATTTCTACGCTCCACGTGATCTACTATACCCTGCTCGACTCCGTGGAGGACTGTAACATTGGTCTCGGCCCGTTAGGATTTCTTACGTTATGTTTGGCTACGTTGTGCTAGCTTGGCTATGCTTGAATAGATTTGGCTTTCGTGGTGTACACTGTTATTCGGTGGATATCCGCGGTCTACTCTGCTCTACTATACTCTACCCGCTTCTAGGGATGTCGGCAATTGCAGTGGTGCCTCAATAGTTTGAGCTAGGTTGCGCCTGGATAGGTTAGGTTAGGCTAAGTTTGGTTAGGGTAGCTTCGAATTTTATGTTATACACTGTTATTCGGTGGATTCATGCCCTCCATTGTGCTATACACTAATCTGCTAGTCCCACGAGAGGCCAGCAATAGTGGTCGCGGCACGTTACGTTCAGTTATGCTACGTTTGGTTAGGACCGTTTAGGCTAGGTTTGGTCAGGATGGCCTTAACTTTTGTACTGTACGCTGCTATTTGGTGAATCTCTGCCCTCTGCTGCGCTCTAGTATGTCCTGCTTGGCCCTGGCATGGCCAGCAATCGTGGTCTCGACGCGTTATGATGAGTCTGGTTATTTTTGTTTATGTTCTGTTTGTTTGGGATAGGCTCGGGTAGCTTTGACTTTTCCGATATACACTGCGATTAAATGGTTTTCCGCGTTCTGCTCTCCACTAACGTGTTCTGCTGGTCTCTTGGGAGGCCAGAAATGGTGGTACCGGCACGTTAGGTAGAGTTAGGATACGGTTGGTTATGTTACGGTTGGCTATGTTCGGTGAGGACAGTTTTGACTTTTGTGCTATATTCTGCTGTTAGCTATATATCTGCTCCCTACAGTGCTTTAATATTCTCGGCCTGGCTCTGGGAGGGCCAGCAATACTGGTCTCGGCAAGTTATGTTGGGTCAGGCTTCGTCCTGTTAGCTTGGGCTATGCAATGTTTGGGCAGGATAGCTTTAACTTTTGTGCTGTACGCTGCTATACGGAGTATTTCAGCGATTTACTGTGCTCCGGTGTGTTCTGCATGGCTCTTGTGGGACCAGCAGTAGTGGTCTCGGCTCGTCAGGTTAAGTTAATGTATGCTTGGTTAG
>NW_016964135.1:0-515 GCF_001483705.2 Eufriesea mexicana
AACTCAGGTCAGGACAAGTCAGGTCAGGTCAGGTCAGGTCAGGCCAGGTCAGGACAGACGCGGCCAGGTCGTGTCAGGTCAGGTCAGGTCAGGTCAGATCAGTCAGGTCAAGCCAGGTCAGGTCAGGTTAGGTCAGGTCAGGTCAGGTCAGGTCATGTAAGGTCAGGTCAAGTGTGGTAATGTCAGGCCAGTCAGGTCAGATCTGGTTAGGTCAGGTCAGATCAGGTCAGTTCACTTCAGATCAGATCATGTGATGTCAGGTCACCTCAGTTCAGGTCAGGCCAGGCAAGTTCGGGGCTGGTCTGCTCAGGCCAGGACAGGTAAGGTTAGCTCAGGTCAGGTCAGGTCAGGTCAGGTCAGGTCAGGTCAGGTCAGGTCATGTCAGGTCAGGTCGGGTCAGATGATGTCCTTTCAGGTCAGTTCAGGTCACGCCATGTCAGGTCATGCCAGGTCCGGTCAAGACTGGTGAGGTCAGGTCAGGCCAGTACATGTCTGGTCAGGTCAGGTCAGTTCAG
>NW_016964136.1:0-530 GCF_001483705.2 Eufriesea mexicana
CGATAACAGGTTATAGATTTCGAATAGACCAATTCTCTGGCAAGTAGATAGGTGTACTTGCCACGGGATTGACGGCGTCAAGCGATCTATTCAACAAGCTATGGCAGCTTATGTGTTTTGAATAGACTTATTCTCTGGCAACTAGATGGCTGTACTTGCCATTGGATTGAAGGCGTTAGGCGATCTATTCACCATGCTATAACAGGTTATAATATCCTCTGGCAAGTAGATGACTGTACTTGCCATTGCATTGAAGGCGTTAGGCGATCTATTCACCAAGCGATAACAGGTTATAGATTTCGAATAGATCAATTCTCTGGCAAGTAGATAGGTGTACTTGCCATTGGATTGCAGACGATATGCGATCTTATCACCAAGCTATGGCAGCTTATAGGTTTTGAATAGACTTATTCTCTGGTAAGTAGATGCCTGTACTTGCCATTGGATTGGAGGCGTTATTCGTTCTATTCACCAAGCTGTAGCAGGTTATAGATCTTGAATATGCCTATTCCCTGGCAAGTAGATGAATG
>NW_016964137.1:0-605 GCF_001483705.2 Eufriesea mexicana
ACTATAGAATCTGACTGGAAAGTACAATTTTACTGACATTTTCGACTTATATCGTGGGGAGCAAGCATTCGAGCATAAATAAGGAGGATAGATCTTATTGGCGTGCAATAGCCATCGCAATGCAATGGGATCTGACAGGAACGGTCAATTTTACTGACATTTTCGACTGATATCGTGGTGAGCAACCTTTCACGCATACTTAAGGAGGAAAGATCTTAATTCCGAGCTATAGCAATTGCATTGCAATTAAATATGAATGGAACGCTCAATTTTATTGACATTTTCGGGCAATATCGTGGTGAGCAAGCTTCCACGTATTAATGAGGAGGAAGGAACCTATTGTCGTGCTATATCCATTGCAGTGTTATAGAATCTGACTGGACAGTGCACTTTCATTGACATTTTCGACTAATATCGAGGGGAGCAAGCTTTCATGCATAAATAAGGAGGATAGATCCTATTGGCGCGCTGTAGCCGTTGCAATGTAATAGAATCAGCCAGAAAAGATAATTTTATTGATATTTTCGACTGGTATCGTGGGCAGCAAGCTTTCGTGCGTAAATAAGGAGGATAAATGCTATTGGCGTGCTATAGCCATTTCAATG